>NW_028270173.1:11899908-12064908 GCF_037043375.1 Chiloscyllium plagiosum | reverse complement strand
ATGAATCTGGAACAGTTTCATTTTACAACACGGACACCATGTTCCATCTCCACACCTTCACTGGGAATAAATTCACTGGGAAACTTTATCCTTTCTTTGGGACTTGGGATTTTAACAAGTTTCTGAGAATCAGCTGTTGAAGGGGCGGGGCCTCCCTGACGTCACAATGACCCCCGGGTTTAGGGTCTGGGTCAGGGATTGGGGTCAGAAACCTCCCATTGACAACAGGATGTTACTGAATGTGTTATTGAATTCTGAGATTATACTTTGTAACATCACAAACAAACTATCAATAAATCAGATACAAATATAAAGTGGGTGGTATGGTGACTCAGTGGTTAGCACTGCTGCCTCATAGCACCAGGGACCCAGGTTCGATTCTAGCCTCAGGCAACTGTCTGTGTGGAGTTTGCATATTCTCCACGTTTCCGCCCACAGTTCAAAGATGTGCAGGTTAGGTGAATTGGCCATGCTGAATTGCCCATAGTGCTAGGTGCATCATTCAGAGGGAAATGGGTCTGGGTGGGTTACAGTTCGGAGGGTCGGTGTGGACTGGTTGGGCCGAAGGGCCTGTTTCCACACTGTATGGATTAAAAAACGTCAGATGGTGAAAATAAAATTTAAATTAAAAATCTTGTGTCTCTCCTTCCTTCATTTACTCCCGGCTTCAGTCCCATCCTCCATCTCTTCACCTGTTTCCCAGTCTGGAGCTGGGATTTCTCTGTGTTTCTCACTCTGCACCTGGAACATGAAATCCTGAGGGAGAAATCCAAACACCAAAAGGTGTAACAAAACTGCATTTACATAGCATCCTTCACTGAGCTCCTTGTATCGTTGGGGAGGGGAATTACATTGAATCCAATCTCTTTAGGGATATGCATTATCCCAACGTTTAACTACCTGTTAACTCCGATTCTCTGTGCACAGACGCTGCCTGACCTGCTGAGGATTTGCAGCATTCCTGGTTTTATTTCAGATTTCTGGCATCCCCAAGATTGTGTGACAGTGCCATCTGCTGGATGTAATTGTTATTGAATGATATTGGGCCGCGGTACCGTCACCCGCCAGGCGGGGGCGGTCCTGTACTGTGTGTCTGAGCATCATCGAACAAAGGGAAAGTAAATATTTCCAGCGAGGAGCTGTTACTGTGCGTGTTTACTGTTCACACACCTGTTGGACAAAGGCGGAAAATCTTCGATCAATTATCGGAAAGTAAGAGATGAGTCCCAAATCCTGTTTAATTTCAGGAAGTGGGATCAGGGATTAACTAAGTAGAGGTGACTGGGCAGGTGATGTGCTGTAACTGTATGATGGGGGAGCTGGCTGATCCCATTGTGAACTACAGTGACTACATCTCCAGCAAGTATTGGTTATTGGAGAAGCTCAGGCTCAGAATTGATGAGCTAGTGTCTGAGCTTCAAACACTGCGGCACATCTGGGAGGGAGAGCATTACCTGGACACTGTGTCTCAGGAGACAGTCACACCTGGTTGGTTAAGTACCACAAATTCAGTCAGTGGCCAGAGACAGCAGGGTGTGACTGCAAGTGAGGCAGGTAGATGGATCTCGGGTAGAGCAGCCTCAGCTCCTGACCTTGTCCAACAGGGTCGAGGTCCTTGCTCCCCGTGTGGATGAGGAGAAGGGCTGTAGGGAGGGTGAGCCAGCTGACCACCGGCACCATGGTACAGGAGGCCATTCACAAGGGGGAGAGCAAAAAGGTAAGTGGTAGTTTTAGGGGATTCTATATTTGATGGTATCCTTTGTAAACAGGATCGAGAGTCCTGCCTGGTATGTTGCCTGCCCAGTGCCAGGGTGCGGGACAACTCTGACTGGCTTGGAAGGACATTGGAGAGGGAGGGGTAGGGTCCAGTTGTTGTGGTCTACGTTGGGATAAACAACATAGACAAGGCTAGGAAAGAGGACCTGGAGCTCGGAATCAAGCCCAGAGTCCGGAAGTGCTGTGTATCCCAGCGAGAAAAGCCACTTAACAGGATCTGCAGCAACTCATCGCTGAGGCTGAAACTGTGCAGTTGGGGTCCTTGAAAGGCATCTGCTCTATGGTCAGGGATTAGAGAATTAAACACCATCTGGTAAAGGAGCAATGAAGCAGGGGAAGTATTCTCTCCAACAGGCAAATACAACATAATTCCAAGCCACCCATAAAACTCTGTCAAAATCAGAACTGACTGCAAGACAGCAAGAATATGAAAGTATATGTTGAAAACTTCTCAAAGAATCACAAATAAACAAGCATCCCTGAAGAAGCTACACATTTTCATCAATTAAAAATGGCAATTATGAGAAAATTTAGAGAAACATTACCTGATTATAATTCAGGTGGTACAGTGGCTCAGTGGTTAGCACTGCTGTCTCACAGCACCAGGGTTCAAGGTTCAATCCCAGCCTCGGGTGACTGTCTGTGTGGAGTTTACACATTCTCCCCGTGTCTGTGTGGGTTTCCTCTGGGTACTCCAGTTTCCTCCCGCAGCCCAACAATGTGCAGGTTCGGTGAATCAGCCATGGTTCAAAGAGTGTGGCACTGGAAAAGCACAGCTGGTCAGGCAGCTTCCGAGGGCCAGGAAGTTTGATGTTTCAAGCATAAGCTCTTCATTTGATGGCTGTGTTTTTCCAGCACCACACTTTTCGACTCTAATCTCCAGCATCTGCAATCCTCACTTTCTCCTGGAGCGGATAGGTGGGAAGGAAGATGGACAGGTAGGACAGTTCAAGAGGGCAGGGCCGCGTTGGAGGGTTGGATCTGGGATAAGGTGGGGGGGGGAGGGGAGATGAGGAAACTGGTAAAATCCACATTGATCCTGTGTAGTTGGAGGGTCCCAAGGCGGTGATGAGGCGTTCTACCTCCTGGCGTCGGGTGGCTAGGATTGGTGGTGGAGGGCACCCAGGACCTGCATGTCCTTGGTGCAGTGAGAGGGGGAGTTGAAGTGGTCAGCCACAAGGGCTGTGGGGTTGTGCGTGTGTCCCAGAGATTTTCTTTGAAATAATCCACAAGTTGGTGTCCTGTTCCCCAGAGTAGAGGAGAGCAACGGACACAGTAGGTGAGGTGTCTGGATGTGCAGGAAATTCTCTGCTGGATGTGGAAGGATCCTTTGGGGCCTTGGATGGAGGTGGGGGTTGGGGTGAGGGGGGAGGTGAGGTGGCTCCCACGAGGAGGTTGAACAGTTCATCAACTTCACGAAAATAAGCTAAAGGTTGGAGGTGAGTGAACACGTCTCTGACAAATGAGTAACATTTTTTCAAATTGATATTTCAGTCAAAATCCAAGTGATGTTTTCTGAGTGAAGTTATTTATCTCGTGTAAATGTTTGCATATTTGAAAATGAAAATACTTGCAGCACCATAAAAAATCTGTTGGTTCCTGAAATGGGGAAGGTGAATCTCCAGGAAGCTAATATAGTAACTGTGTAAACGTTGAGGCAGCCAAAAGATTTTTTGACTTTTTAATTTTGCAAGTATACCTTATACCTTATTCATAAATTATCCATAAGCAAATGCAAAAATACATCTAAATGATTTGGATATGAACATAGGAAGTATAGTTAGTAAATTTGCATAGGACACCAAAATTGGAGGTGTAGGGGACAGTGAAGAAGGTTACCTCAGAGTACAATGGAATCTTGATCATATGGGCCAATGGGCTGAGGAGTGGCTGCTGGAGTTTAATTTAGATAGATGTGAGGTGGAAAAGCAAATCAGAGCAGTACTTATACACTTAATGGTGAAGGTCCTTGGCAGTGTTGCTGAACAAGGAGACCTTGGAATGCAGGTCTATAGTTCCTTGAAAGTTGAGTCGCAGGTAGATAGGATAGTGAAGAAGGCATTTGGTCAGAGTATTTAATATAGGAATTGGGAAGTCATGTTGTGGCTGTACAGGACATTGGTTAGGCCATGTTTAGAACATTGCACGCAATTCTGGTTTCCTTCCTGTTGAAAGGATGTTGTGAAACCTGAGAGGGTTCAGAAAAGGCTTACAGGGATGTAGCCAGAGTAGGAGGATTTGAGAGATAGGAAGAGGTTGAATAGGCTAGGGCTGTTTTCCCTGGAGTGTCAGAGGCTGAGGGGTGACCCTATAGAGGTTATAAAATCATGAGAGGCATGGATAGGATAAATAGACATGGTCTTTCTCCTGGGGTGGGGGAGTCCAGAACTAGAGAGCTTAGGTTTAGGGTGAGGGGGAAAGATATAAAAGAGACCTAAGGGGCAACTTTTTCACGCAGAGTGTGGTATATGTATTGAATGAGCTGCCAGAGGAAGTGGTGGAAGCTGGTACAATTACAGCATTTAAAAGGAATATGGATGCATATATGGATAGGAAGGGTTTAGCGGGATATGGGCCAACTGCTGGCAAAAAGGACTAGATTAGGTTAGGATAATTTGGTTGGCATGGATAAGTTGGAACGAAGGGTCTGTTTCTGTGCTGTACATCTCTATGTCTCTATGACTCAATGTGGAAAACAGATCCATACAGACTTTGTGCTTCAATCCATTGCTACTCAGAAAATAGCTGCAGCAAAATGGGTGAATTAGCTAAATCACCACAACACTTCCTGCCTCCCACCCTTCCCTTTTAATATGGGAGGGGAAGATATTTCCTAAAGTCCTACCCCTTGATCCCCAAGGTTGATACTCAAGGACAGTTACGACTGGCCAAGTCTGTGTTCATCGTTACTTGAAAGTAGAGTCACAGGTAGATAGGATAGTGAAGAAGGCATTTGGAATGCTTTCCTTTATTGGTCAGAGAGTTGAGTACAGGAGTTAGGAGGTCATGTTGCGGCTGTATAGGACGTTGGTTAAGCTAGTTTTGGAATATTGTGTGCTATTCTGGTCTCCCTCCTTCGGAAGGATGTTGTGAAACTTGAAACGATTCAGAAAAGATTTACAAGGATGTTGCCAAGGTTGGAGGGTTTGAGCTACAGGGAGAGGCTGAATCAGCTAGGGCTGTTTTCCCTGGAGCATGAAGGCTGAGGGATGACCTTATAGAGGTTTATAAAATCATGAGGGACATGGATGTGGAGCTAGGTCTGGTATTTTGAATGAACTTGCAAGGTGATATCATGTAAATGAAAACAAGCAGGGAGAAAGACAAGTCCTTGGGGAGACCATTGGTTTTGATATGTGAGTGGGAAAAGAAGGCATCATAAAATTTCCTTAATTTTCCAGGTTCTGAACTCCCCCTCCTTTGTGAACAGCCTTTCCACATCTAATCTATCTAAATCTGTTAATTAATCTAAACTCCACTGACTATAATCCAAAGCAATTCAAGGTATCATCTAATGTTAGTCCTGTCATCCCAGAAATCAGTCTGGTAAACCTTCACTGCACTCCGTCTATCGGAAGAGCATTCTTTCTCAGATAAGGAGACCAAAACTGGACACAATACTGTAGGCCTCTCCAATGCCCTGTATAATTGCAGCAGGATATCCTTGTTCCAGTACACAAGTTGCCTCGCTGTGAAGGCCAATATACCATTTGCCTTCTTTACCATCTGCTGCATCTACATGATTACTTTCGGTGACTGGTATACAAAGACATTGAGGTTTCATTGCACCTTCCCCTTTCTCAACTTATAGACAGATAGTAATCCACCTTCCTTTCTTTTCCTACTAGAGTGGATGACTTCACATTTCATGAAAGCACATATGATGTGTGTATGGAATGAGCTGCCTGAGGAAGTGGTGGCGGCTGGTTCAATTACAACATTTTAAAGACATCTGAATGGGGATATGAATAGGAAAGGTTCAGAGGGATATGCGCCAAACGCTGGCAAATGGAACTAGATTAATTTAGGATATCTGGTCAGCATGGAAGAGCTGGATCGAAAGGTGTGTGTTTCCATGTTGTACATCTCTATGACTCTCAAGTATTTAATTACAAGAGTAAACACTTGTATTCGTAATTCCACAAAGTCATTTGAGCTCGTAATTGCAAGCTTAGAATCCCCACCCCCTCTAGTGATAGATGATACAATTCTTCCAGTGGAAATGCAGCCTGTTTGAACTTAGGCCTGATCATTACATCCCAATACCTAAATCAGCATCAATTGCTTTGAGCAATTATGATTGTCCTGTTGGAAAGAGGTTTACTAATTTCTGAAAATAAATTTTCCACTGTGAAATAGGAAGTTACAATCTTGATGTATTGTCATCTTTGGATGTTTACATCAAGTTTTGATTCCTTAGTTCAGCAGCAGATGAAATATTGATCATTTCTCTCAATATTTTGTCCTAAAGCTTTTGACATTTTAGCTCTAATTTATTTTCCTTTTTCCCTGGTGCGACAACAACCTTGGACTGACCTCAGCCTGTCCATGAAAATCCAGGGATGTGGCAACTAAAAAAATTATATATCTCATCAATTTTGTCTGCAAGACCCCCATACCTCTGATGGAGCAGTAATCTATGTAGGCTCATGCATAAATTCCTAAAATCAGTCATTTATTTAAAAATCGACAAATAACCACCCAGTATTCCTGCAAATATAGTGCTGTCTTCACAAAATTAGAGCAGGGACTAGTTAACGTGTTTTAATTTATTTATTTATTTGTGACACTTGCACTAATAGAATCAATTGGCAGTGCTGTGAGTGAAAATACCGGACTGCGGGACAACATTTCAAAGAGCCAGCAGGCATGATGGGCTGAATGGCTATCTTCAACATTGCAGATTCAAGCTTCTGGTCATAGTGTGTCCCATTCAAAACTTATATCAACACTCCACTTCAGAAAAAATCTGATGCACCCTCTAATTATTTTTTTCTTGGGAATGTGCAGGTGATTTATAGGTGCAGCTGCGCATGCATAATAAATTAAAGGGATCAACGTGTCGGTGACCTGAGTGAGACTTTCATGTTACTGCATGGCCATAAAACTTGGACAAATATTGCTTTTGACCAAATTCAAATCTCCTCTCTCATCTCCAACTTCCTTCACTGAATGTATTGTCAGCGCTGAATCTATGCCCATGTTGATCAACAGAACCAGGAGAATCATCAGCCTTTAGCCCTCTTAATTTCCCTGATACATTTTGTCTGGTGGTAATGATTGTGTTTATTCCTCCTCCACTTTTATCCCTTGATAATTTAGTGCTGTGAAGACTGATGCAAAGTTCAACTCTTCTGCCATTTTCTGGTTCCTCATTACTATCTTCCCAGCCTCATTCTCTCAGGGGCCTTTGTTCACTTGGGCTCACACATCCTTTTTATGCATTTAAAGAACCTCTTACAGTCCAGTTTTATATCATATGATACGTTGCACTCAGTTTCATTCTCTCACTTTTTGTTGGCTGGGTCATCTTCCGTTGGCTGGTATAGGTTTGCCAATTCCCTGAATTACCATCTTTGTTTGCCACTTTGTATGTTTTTTCTTTCAATTCTATCTTTAACTTGCTTGCTTAACTATGATTGGTTTATTTCCTTCTCAAGAATCCCTTGTTCCTCACTCTGATGTATCTTGTCTGTGAGTCATGAACCATTTTCTTAGATATCTGCCATTGTTCTTCACACATACGTTCTGCTCCTTTCCCAGTCCAAACCAGCTAACTCTACCCTACTGATAATTTATTATCTTATTTATGATTAGTAAATCTGTTTCCAAACCAAGTTTCTCATTCAAACGGAATGTTAAATTCTATCACATTAAGATATCCTTTACTCTTGAAATCATTTGTTAAACCGTCTCATTACATATCAGCAGAGCAAAAATAACTTGATCCCCGAGGGGGTCCAAAACATATTGTTCCAGGAAGTTGCTCACCATGAATTCTTCCTCATGGCTACCTTTACCAATCCAACTATCCCAATCTAGATGAAGGTTAAAGTTACCCATGATTAATTACTGTTTTCACATGTCCTCATTATTTCCTGGTTTACTGTCTGTCCTATGATATTGCTACTGAATAGGGCCCATGGAGTACTCCAACCAGTGTCTTCTTTCCCTTTTCTATTTCTTATATCCACCAATACAGATTCTATACACCCTCACATGAGATAATTTCATATTCTCTGACTTATTCCATCTCATACTAGCAAAGCTATTTTCCATGCCTATCATTTTAAAGGTAACATGCACCTCAATATTTAGCTTCAGATTTGATCTCCTTGCATTTATAATGGCTCCAAGTTTTAACTTCTATTTACATGCTTAATAGAACATAGAACAATATAGTGCAGAACAGGCCCTTCAGCCCTCAATGTTGCGCCGACCTGTGAACTATTCTCAGCTCATCCCCCTACACTATCCCAAAACCATCCATGTGCTTATCTAAAGATTGTTTAAATCTCCCTAACGTGGCTGAGTTGACTACATTAGCAGGTAGGGCATTCCACGCCGTTACTACTCTCTGCGTAAAGAACCTGCCCTGATATCTGTCTTAAATCTATCACCTGTCAATTTGTAGTTATGCCCCCTTGCACATGCTGATGTCATCATCCTAGGAAAAAAACTTTCACTGTCTTCCCTATCTAATCCTTTGAAAATTCTGTATGTCTCTATCAAATCCCTTCTTAGCCTTCTTCTTGCCAATCAGAACAGGTTCACATCTCTCAGCCTTTCCTCATAAGACCTTCCCACCAGATGAGGCAACATCCTGGTAAATCTCCTCTGCACCTTTTCCAATGCTTCCACATCCTTCCCGAAATATGGGGACCAGAACTGTGCACAATATTCCAAGTGTGGCTGCACCAGCGTGTTGTATGGTTGCAGCATGATATTGCGGCTACAGAACTCAATCCCTCTACCAATGAAACCTAACACACCGTATGCCTTCTTAACAGCACTATCCACCTGGGTGGCAACTTTCAGGGATCTATGTACATGGACTTCAAGGTCCCTCTGCACATCCACACTACCAAGAATCTTTCCATTGACCCAGTACTCTGCCTTCCTGTTATTCTTCCCAAAGTGCATCACCTCACATTTAGCTGTATTGAACTCCATTTGCCACATCTCAGCCCAATTCTGCAGTTTATCCAAGTCCCCTCCAACCTGTAACATTCTTCCAAACTGTCCATTACTCCACAGACTTTAGTGTCATCTGCAAAATCCATCCACCTATGCCTGAGTCCAAGTCATTGATAAAAATGACAAACAGCAGTGGTCCTTAAACAGATCCTTGTGGCACACCACTAGTAACCGGACTCCAGGCTGAATATTTTCCATCAACCACCACTCGCTGCCTTCTTTCAGAAAGCCAGTTTCTAATCCAAACTGCTAAATCATCCTCCATTCCTTGCCTCTGCATTTTCTCCAACAGCCTACCATGTGGAACCTTATCAAAGGCTTTACTGAAGTCCATCTTTACCACGTCAACTGCCCTACCCTCATCTACATGCTTGGTCACATTCTCAAAAACCTCAATGAGGTTTGTGAGACATGACCTGTCCTTGACGAAACCATGTTGACGATCTGAAATCAAATTGTTGCTTGCTAGATGATTATAAATCCTATCTCTCAGAATCCTTTCCAAAACCTTTCCCACAACAGAAGTAAGGCTCACTGATCTATAATTACCTGGGTCATCTCTACTGCCCTTCTTGGACAAGGGCACAACATTTGCAATCCTCCAGTCCTCTGGTACCAAACCTGTAGACAATGACAACTCAAATTATCAAAGCCAAAGGCTCTGCTATCTCCTCCCTAGCTTCCTCGGATAAATCCCATCTGGCCCAGGGAACTTGTCTATTTTCACTCCTTCTAGAATTGATAGCACCTGTTCGTAACTAACCTTGTAGTCTAATGTCTCGTATCTCAGTCTTCTCCTCTACAATATTCTCCTTTTCCTGAGTGAAAACTGATGAGATATGTTCGTTTAACACCTCTCCGATCTCCACAGGGTCCACACTCAGCTTCCCACTTCTGTCTTTGATTGGCCCTATTCCTACCCTAATCATCCTTTTATTTCTCACATATCTATAGAAAGCTTTAGGGTTCTCCTTTATTCTATTTGCTAAAGACTGCTTGTGTCTTCTCTTTGTTCTTCTTAACTCTCTCTTTAAATCCTTGCTAGCTGACCTGTAACTCTCCATCGCCTCATCTGAACCAAGTTGCCTCATCAACACATAAGCCCTGAAGAAACGTCGATTCTCCTGTTCCCTGGATGCTGCCTGACCTGCTGCGCTTTTCCAGCAACACATTTTCAGCTCATCAACACATAAGCCTCCTTCTTCTTCGTAATAAGAAATGCAATTTCTGTTGAAAACCACGGTTCCCTTACTTTACCACTTCCTCCCTGCCTGACAGTGACATACCTATCAAGGACACGCAATATCTGTTCCTTAAACCAGCTCCACATTTCCATTGTCTGCATCCCTGCATTTTGCTACCCCATTCTATGCATCCTAATTCCTGCCTAATCGCATTATAATAGCCCTTGCCCCATCAATAACTCTTGACCTGTGGCATGTACATGTCCCTTTCCATCACCAAACTAAACGTAACTGAATTATGGTCACTCTGTCCAAAGTGCTTATCTGCAACTAAATCAAACACTTGGCCTGGTTCATTACCAAGCACCAGATCCATTGTGGCTTCCCATCTTGTCGGCCCTTCGACATACTGTGTCAGGAAACCCTCCTTTACACATTGGACAAAAACTAATCCATTCGATGTACTGGAGTTATAGCATTTCCAATCAATGTTGGGGAAGTTATAGTCCCCCATAATCACCATCCTGTTCCTTTCACTCCTACCAAGAATCATTTTGCTAATCCTCTCTGTCACCTCCCTGGAACTCTGCGGAGGCCTATAAAATACTCCAAGCAGTGTGACCTCTCCTCTCCTGTTTCTAACCTCAGCCCACACTACCTGAGTAGACGAGTCCTCATCAAAAGTTCTCTCAGCCACGGTTATACTATCTTTGACTAACAAGGCCACACCTCCCCCTCTTTTACCACCTTGCCTGTTCTTAATGAAAGATCTAAACCCTGGAACCTGCAACATCCATTACTCACCTTGCTCTATCCATGTGTCCGAAGTGGCCACAACATCGAAGTCTCAGGTACCTATCCATGCTGCAAGCTCACCTACCTTATTTCGGATACTTCTGCCGTTGAAGTAGACACACTTCAAACCACTTCGCTGTCTGCCAGCACATTCCTGTGACCCTGAAATCCTGTCCCTGTCCTCCCTACTCTCATCCTCCTGTGCACTGCAGCTACACCTCCGGTTCCCATCCCCTGCTGAGCTAGTTTAAACCCACCCGAATAGCACCAGCAAATTTCCCACCCAGGATATTAGTACCCGTCTGGTTCAAGTGAAGACTGTCCTGTTTGTACAAGTCTCACCTTCCCCAGAATGAGCCCCAATTATCCAGTACCTGAAACCCTCCCTCCTGCACCATCCTTGCAGCCATGTGTTCAGCTGATATCTCTCCCTATTCCTTGCCTCACTATCACGTGGCACGGGTAACAAACCAGAGATAACAACTCTGTTTGTTCTAGCTCTCAGCTTCCACCCTAACTCCCTGAAATCCTGCCTTACATCCCTATCCCTCTTTCTACCCATGTAGTTGGTACCTACATGGACAACAACTTGAGGCTGGTCATCCTCTACCTTCAGGACCGCAAAGATACGATCCAAGACATCACGGAGGCAACACACCAACCGCGAGTCTCGTTCATTCCCAATAAACCTTCTATGTGCACCTCTAATTATCGAGTCCCTAATGACTAACACTCTCCTCCTTTCCCTCCTTCCCTTCTGTGCAACAGGGACAGGTTCTGTGCCAGAGACCTGGGCCGCACTGCATACTCCCTGGTACGTCATCCCCCTCAACAGTGGTATACATATTTTTCAGGGGAACGACCACAGGGGATTCCTCCACTGACTGTTTTTTCCCCCTTCGAACAGTCACCCAGCTTTCTTCATGCCTAGGAGTAACTACTTCCCTGTAACTCTTATCTATCACAGCCTCTGTCTCCCGAATGATCCGAAGTTCATCCAGCTCCTGCTCCAGTACCCTAACACGGTCTTGGAGGAGCGAGAGTGCACTTCCTGCAGATGTACTTGGATGGGAAACTAATGGCATCCCTCACCTCAAACATCATGCAGGAGGAACATTGCTCTCCATGCACTGCCATCCCTGCTAGTCCCCTAATCACAAAGTCAAAACGAAGAGATGCTTACCTGATATGTCCTTGGTCTTTAAGGTTAGCGATGGTGGTTGGGTGGGAGGCCCTACAAAGGGAGGGTCTTGGGTTGAGAAAACACTGACTTATATAGCTGAACGGAAATAAAAATAAGAAGTCCCTCCTTTCCCAGAAACTTCTGCTCTCTGACTTCAAATATAAAAGCACAAATCAGTGACTCACTGCTCCCGGCAGGCCCCTGGTGCAAGCTCCCGCCCTTCGAGTTGCTGCTGCTGCTGGAAAACAGAAATGGAGGACTCCAAAGTAATTAATTAACTTTGTTCTGAATACAAGGCATATTTATGGAAAGAGCCATTAATACTGGCCTCAGCACTGTTCAAGTGAAGCTTGTCCAACTGGAACAGCTCCCTTCTATTCCAGAACTGGTGGCAGTAACCTATGACCTGAAACCTATTCCACTCACACCAATCTTAACTCCTTGGCTTTATTATCCTGTACAAGTTTATCCATGGCTCAATTTGTAGTTCAGTGATTATCACTTTGCAAGTGCTGTTTTTAGGTTTAGTTTCTAACTGTTCAAATCTTCCAGCAGAATCTCATCTGCAGTCCTGTCCATGTCATTGGTACCACCATGGATGATGACTACTGGATCCTTCCACTCTCTCTCCAAGTTCCTCACATGCCCTGAGGAGAAGTCCTTATCCCTAGCACAGGGAAGGCAACACAGCCTTTGGAACTATCCCCTATCAAGAGAATGTTCCTTTTATTTCCTACCCCCCCCCCCCCCCCCCATTTGAATGGCTTCCAGTACCATGATGTTGTGGTCAGGATGCTCATCCCCCACTCTCACCCATACAGGTTGCATAAACCTCATTGCTGCTGCACAGTTGCAGGGACTGAACCTCCACAAGAAGCTTTGGTCACCATTCATGCCTCACCTACAATCACATCCTCCTGTCCTTTATCACAGGACCAAGTTTGAATGACCTTATTGAAGGTCTGTCACCACCTCTTGGTCCAAAGTATCCATATAACTTTCCCAACCTCTGAAGGGGTGTAATGTCTGCAGTCTGAAATCCAGATTCTCAACTCAGATCCAAACTTCCTCAAGTTGCAAACACTTGCTGCAGGTGTGTTCATTCTAGATCATGCCTAAAGTCGAGTAGCTCCCAAATGCTGCAGCATGTCATCCATCAAGGAGTCTCGACAGTTGAACTCACAGTTAACGGAGAGCTTCAAACCAGGGTCTCCAGAAAAACAACAAACACAGACCATATACCTAACTTCAGAAGCAATCATTCCACACCCACAAACGGAGCTGCATCAAGACATTATTTCAAGAGCTGCATCACACTGCAGCACCCAATAACTTCAAAAAGCAGAAGAAAAATATCTATCTAACATTTTCAAGAAAAATGGATACCCAATAAACACAATCCATTGATTCCTCAGAAACAAACCCAAACAAGCAGACACAATGCAACCAAAAACTATCGCTACATTACCTCACATCAAAGACATACCAGAAATGACTTCCAGACTACTCAGACCCCTTGGCATCATGGTAGCCCACAAACCTACCAACACACTAAAAAAGCGACTAATGAACCTAAAGGATCTATTAGATATGACCAGCAAAGCTAATATCATTTATAAGATGCCATGCAAGAACTATAAAAAACACTACATCAGACAAACTAGCAGGAAACTTGCCACCAGAATACATGAACACCAACTGGCCACCAAAAGACATGACCCACTATCACTAGTTTCCATACATACAGACACTTTGACTGGGACAACACACACATCCGAGGACAGGCAAAACAATGACACATACGAGAATTCTTGGAGGCATGGCATTCTAAACAAAACTCCATCAATAAGCACTTCAATTTAGATCCTATCTACCTTCCCTTGAAAGAAAGAACCAGAAATGACATCACCCACCTTAAGAAACCAAGGGCTATAAATAGAGAGGCAGGACATACCATCAGCGCTTCACCAGAGACTCTCACTGATGATGTTACCTGGTTATGGTGACAAAAAGTCTGAAAACAAACCTTCCAGCTCAGCGAGCTAACTTACATACTCATCAATCTGAGCTACAATAATCAATTTGCTTTTCTTTTGATTTGGAGACGCCGGCGCTGGACTGTCATGGAGTCAAAGTCAGAGATGTACAGCATGGAAACAGACCCTTCGGTCCAACCTGTCCATGCCGATCAGATATCCCAACTCAATCTAGTCCCACCTGCCAGCATCCGGCCCATATCCCTCCAAACCCTTCCTATTCATATACCCATCCAAATGCCTCTTAAATGTTGCAATTGTACCAGCCTCCACCACATCCTCTGGCAGCTCATTCCACACACGTACCACCCTCTGCGTGAAAATGTTGCCCCGGCTGGGATGTACAAAGTTAAAAATCACACAACACATTTCTGGCTGTAAGAGCTGCTCCTTTTTTTGAGGAATTTTAGGTGTTGGGGTGATTTCCTCGAATTCCAGGAGCAGCAGTTACTGTTTTATATGCTGTTGCATTGTTTTGGAACTTTGGGAAAAAAAAGTCAAAACAACAGCAGTTTAAAAGGGAGAAGAGCTGACAAAGGAAGCACATGGTGAGGACAGTGCAGGAGAGAGAGAGAGAGAACCTGCACAGTTACCGCCTTTGCTGTTTGAATTCGTGTATCGCTGGACATCGGAGTGCATCTGGGAAAATTAACAAACAGTGAAATTCACAACTAATCTTGGAGGAGCTGTTGGGCGAAGTTTACAGCACAGAATCAGATAAGTTAATTGTTGTTTTAAGTCTGTCCAAGAGAAAGACTGCAGTAGTGAGTATAGTGGATTCTTTCTTAATTATATATTTTTGGAGATAAGTCTCTTGATTAAACTTAAAATATAAGCAATAGCTATTAATTTAACCTGGGGCAGTGTTTGTAGAGGAATAAGACGGTGTTATTTCCTGGGCCTGCAGATTGTGAAGGAGCAAAAATGGCCTTTGCAGTGATATCTACTTCTTGTCAGATGTGGGAGTTTAAAGAGAGTTTAAGGGTTACTGCAGATTATATCTGCCATAAATGCTGTTGGATGCAAATCTTATCAGATCGAGTGGATCGGTTGGAGCGACAGATAGAAGCGATGAGGAATTTGCAACAGCGACAGTATGTGATGGATGGCAGTTATAGGAAGGAGGGAAAGTCTCAGATACAGTCACATAGATGGGTTAACTCCAGGAAGGGTGAGAGAGGTCGGCACCTAGGGCAGGAGTCTTTTGTGGATATACCCATTTCAAACAGGTATGCTGTTTTGGAAAATGTAGGGGGTGATGGATTCTCAGGGGAATGTAGCACGAACAGCCAAGTTTCTGGTATTGAGACTGGCTCTAATGCAATGAGGGGGACGTCAGCTTCCAAGAGATCAATTGTGTTAGGGGATTCTGTAGTCAGAGGTACAGACAGACGTTTCTGTGGCCAGCTGAGAAAAATCAGAATGGTGTGTTGTTTCCATGGTGCCAGAATCAAGGATGTCTCAGAGAGGGTGCAGAATGTTCTCACGGGGGAGAAAGGCCAGCAGGAGGTCATTGTCCACATTGGAACCAACGACATTGGAAGGGAAAAGGTTGAGATTCTGAAGGGAGATTACAGAGAGTTAGGCAGAAATTTAAAAAGGAGGTCCTCAAGGGTATTAATATCTGGATTACTCCCAGTGTATGAGCTAGTGAGGGCAGGAATAGGAGGATAGAGCAGATGAATGCATGGCTGAGGAGCTGGTGTATGGGAGAAGGATTCACATTTTTGGATCATTGGAATCTCTTTTGGGGAGAAGTGACCTGTACAAGAAGGACGGATTGCACCTAAATTGGAAGGGGACTAATATGTTAGAACTGCTTGGGAGGATTTAAACTAGGAAGGTGGGGGTGTGGGACCCAGGGAGATAGTGAGGAAAGAGATCAATCTGAGACAGGTACAGTTGAGAACAGAAGCGAGTCAAACAGTCAGGGCAGACAGGGACAAGGTAGGACTAATAAATTAAACTGCATTTATTTCAATGCAAGGGGCCTAACAGGAAAGGCAGATGAACTCAGGGCATGGTTAGGAACATGGGACTGGGATATCATAGCAATTACGGAAACATGGCTCAGGGATGGGCAGGACTGGCAGCTTAATGTTCTAGGATACAAATGCTACAGGAAGGATAGAAAGGGAGGCAAGAGAGGAGGGGGATTGGCATTTTTGATAAGGGATGGCATTACAGCTGTGCTGAGGGAGGATATTCCCAGAAATACATCAAGGGAAATTATTTGCGTGGAACTGAGAAATAAGAAAGGGACGATCACCTTATTGGGATTATATTATAGACCCCCCAATAGTCAGAGGGAAATTGAGAAACAAACTTGTAAGGAGATCTCAGCTATCTGTAAGAATAATAGGGTAGTTATGGTAGGGGATTTTAACTTTCCAAACATTGACTGGGACTGCCATAGTGTTAAAGGTTTAGATAGAGAGGAATTTCTTAAGTGTGTCCAAGACAATTTTCTGATTCAGTGTGTGGATGTACCTACTAGAGAAGGTGCAAAACGTGACCAACTCTTGGGAAATAAGGCAGGGCAGGTGACTGAGGAGTTAGTGGGGGAGCACTTTGGGGCCAGCGACCAAAATTCTATTCGTTTTAAAATAGTGATGGAAAAGGATAGACCAGATCCAAAAGTTGAAGTCCTAAATTGGAGAAAGGCCAATTTTGATGGTATTAGGCAAGAACTTTTGAAAGCTGATTGGAGGCAGATGTTCTCAGGTAAAGGAACGCGTGGAAAATGGGAAGCCTTCAGAAATGAGATAACAAGAACCCAGAGAAAGTATATTCCTGTCAGGGTGAAAGGGAAGGCTGGTAGGTATAGGGAATGCTGGATGACTAAAGAAATTGAGGGTTTGGTTAAGAAAAAGAAGGAAGCATATGTCAGGTATAAACAGGATAGATCGAGTGAATCCTTAGAAGTGTATAAAGAAAATAGGAGTATACTTAAGAGGGAAATCAGGAGGGCAAAATGGGGACATGAGATAGCTTTGGCAAATAGAATTAAGGAGAATCCAAAGTGTTTTTACAAATATATTAAGGACAAAAGGGTAACTAGGGAGAGGATAGGGCCCCTCAAAGATCAGCAAGGTGGCCTTTGTGTGGAGCCACAGAAAATGGAGGAGATACTAAATGGATATTTTGCATCAGTATTTACTGTGGAAAAGGATATGGAAGATATAGACTGTAGGGAAATAGATGGTGACATCTTGCAAAATGTCCATATTACAGAGGAGGAAGTGCTGGATGTCTTGAAATGGTTAAAAGTGGAAAAATCCCCAGGGCCTGATCAAGTGTACCCAAGAACTCTGTGGGAAGCTAGAGAAGTGATTGCTGGGCCTCTTGCTGAGATATATCATCGATAGTCACAGGTGAGGTGCCGGAAGACTGGAGGTTGGCAAACGTGGTGCCACTGTTTAAGAAGGGCGGTAAAGACAAGCCAGGGAACTATAGACCGATGAGCCTGACCTCGGTGGTGGGCAAGTTATTGGAGAGAATCCTGAGGGACAGGATGTACATGTATTTGGAAAGGCAAGGACTGATTCGGGATGGTCAACATGGCTTTGTGCGTGGGAAATCATGTCTCACAAACTTGATTGAGTTTTTTGAAGAAGTAACAAAGAAGATTGATGAGGGCAGAGCAGGAGATGTGATCCAAATGGACTTCAATAAGACGTTCGACAAGGTTCTCCATGGGAGACTGATTAGCAAGGTTAGATCTCATGGAATACAGGGAGAACTATCCATTTGAATACAGAACTGGCTCAAGGGTAGAAGACAGAGAGTGGTAATGGAGGGTTGTTTTTCAGACTGGAGGCCTGTGACCAGTGAGTGCCACAAGGATCGGTGCTCGGCCCTCTACTTTTTGTCATTTACATAAATGATTTGGATGCGAGCATAAGAGGTACAGTTAGTAAGTTTGCAGATGACACCAAAATTGGAGGTGTAGTGGACAGCGAAGAGGGTTACCTCAGATTACAACAGGCTCTTGACTAGATGGGCCAATGGGCTGAGAAGTGACAGATGGAGTTTAATTCAGATAAATGCGAGGTGCTGCATTTTGGGAAAGCAAATCTTAGCAGGACTTATACACTTAATGGTAAGGTCCTGGGGAGTGTTGCTGAACAAAGAGACCTTGGAGTACAGGTTCATAGCTCCTTGAAAGTGGCGTCACAAGTAGATAGGATAGTGAAGAAGGCGTTTGATATGCTTTCCTTTTTTGGTCAGAATATTGAGTACAGGAGTTGGGAGGTCATGTTGCTGCTGTACAGGACATTGGTTAGGCCAATATTGCATGCAATTCTGGTCTCTTTCCTATCGGAAAGATGTTGTGAAACTTGAAAGGGTTCAGAAAAGATTGATAAGGATGTTGCCAGGGTTGGAGGATCTGAACTACAAGGAGAGGCTGAACAGGCTGGGGCTATTTTCCCTGGAGGTCGGAGGCTGAGGGGTGACCTTATAGAGGTTTACAAAATTATGAGGGGCATGGGTAGGATAAATAGGCAAAGTCTTTTCCCTGGGATTGGGGAGTCCAGAACTAGAGGGCATAGGTTTAGGGTGAGAGGGGAAAGATATAAAAGAAACCTAAGGGGCAACTTTTTCATGCAGAGGGTGGTATGTGTATGGAATGAGCTGCCAGAGGATGTGGTGGAGGCTGGTACAATTGCAACATTTAAGAGGCATTTGGATGCGTATATGAATAGGAAGGGTTTGGAGGGATGTGGGTCGGGTGCTGGCATGTGGGACTAGATTGGGCTGGGAATTCTGGTCGGCATGGACGGGTTGGACCGAAGGGTCTGTTTCCATGCTGTACATCTCTATGCTGAAAATGTGTTGCTGGAAAGGCGCAGCAGGTCAGGCAGCATCCAGGGAACAGGAGAATCGACGTTTTGGGCATAAGCCCTTCTTCAGGAATGAGGAAAGTGTGTCCAGCAGGCTAAGATGAAAGGTAGGGAGGAGGGACTTGGGGGAGGGGCGTCAGAAATGCGTTAGGTGGAAAGAGGTCAAGGTGAGGGTGATAGGTCAGACTGGGTTGGGGGCGGAGAGGGCAGGAAGAAGATTGCAGGTTAGGAAGGCGGTGCTGAGTTCGAGGGATTTGACTGAGACAAGGTGTGGGGAGGAGAAATGAGGAAACTGGTGAAATCCAAGTTCATCCCTTGTGGTTGGAGGGTTCCTAGGTGGAAGATGAGGCGCTCTTCCTCCAACCGTCGTGTTGTTGTGGTCTGGCGATGGAGGAGTCCAAAGACCTGCATATCCTTGGTGGAGTGGGAGGAGCAGTTGAAGTGTTGAGCCACGGGGTGGTTGGGTTGGTTGGTCTGGGTGTCCCTGAGGTGTTCCCTGAAACGCTCCGCAAGTAGCCGGCCTGTCTCCCCAATATAGAGGAGGCCACATCGGGTGCAGAGGATGCAATAGATGATGTGTGTGGAGGTGCAGGTGAATCTGTGGCGGATATGGAAGTTTCCTTTGGGGCCTTGGAGGGGGGGTGAGGGGGGAGGTGTGGGCGCAAGTCTTGCACCTCCTGCGATTGCAGGGGAAGGTGCCGGGAGTGGAGGTTGGGTTGGTGGGGGGTGTGGATCTGACGAACGAGTCACGGAGGGAGTGGTCTTTATGGAGTGCTGATAGGGGAGGGGAGGGAAATATATCCTTGGTGGTGGGGTCCGTTTGGAGGTGGCGGAAATGACGGCGGATGATGCGCTGTACATGGAGATTGGTGGGGTGGTAGGTGAGGACCAGTGGGGTTCTGTCCTGGTGGCGGTTGGAGGGGCGGGGCTCAAGGGCGGAGGAGCGGGAAGTGGAAGAGATGCGGTGGAGGGCATCGTCGACCACGTCGGAGGGGACATTGCGGTCCTTGAAGAAGGAGGCCATCTGGGTTGTACGTTTTTGGAATTGGTCATCCTGGGAGCAGATGCGGCGGAGACGAAGGAATTGGGAGAATGGGATGGCGTTTTTACAGGGGGCAGGGTGGGAGGAGGAGTAGTCCAGGTAGCTGTGGGAGTCGGTCGGTTTGTAGTAGATGTCCATGTTGATTCGTTCGCCTGAGATAGAAATAGAAAGGTCGAGGAAGGGGAGGGAGGAATCTGAGACTGTCCAGGTGAATTTGAGGTCGGGGTGGAAGGTGTTGGTGAAGTGGATGAACTGTTCAACCTCCTCGTGGGAGCACGAGGTGGTGCGATACAGTCATCAATGTGGCGGAGGAAAAGGTGGGGGTGGGGGTGGGGGTGGGGGTGGGGGTGGGGGTGGGGGTGGGGGTGGGGCCAGTGTAGTTGCGGAAGATACCTGTACATCTCTATGACCAGGTTACAGTCCAATAGGTTTATTTGGAAGCACTAGCTTTCTGGGCTCTGCTCCTTCATCAGGTGATTGTGGAAAATAAGATTGTAAGACACAGAATTTATAGCAAAAGTTTCCAGTGTGATGTAACTGAAATTATCTATTGAAAAAGACAAGATTGTTTGTTAAGTCTCTCATCTTTTAGAATGACTATATTGGTATCAGTTATTCCATATGTAAATCACAAAACTTTTTTAACAAGTTACATTCTCAAGTGCACTTTAACAATTGGTGTCATGTTGGCTCAGATAATGTATTGAAGGTGTTAACTCCCTGTGAGGCTGTCTGTGCCACAATGGTCAGACTGATTCTAATCGACCAAAATGGATTTTCAGAATCTTATATGGATTCATGCAAAGTTTTTGAGCAAAGTAAAATGTAATTTTGCAAGTACAAATTCACCCCTCAAACATATATGGTTGTGTGGTGGGGTGGTTATGTGTGTCTGTGAGAGGGTGTGTGTATGTGTGTGAGTGTGAGTATGAAGGGGTTTAATCTGTGAGAGGGTGTGTGTGGGAGGGTATGTGTGAGTGCATGAGAGAGGGTCTGAGTGTATGTGGTGTGTCTGTGCGTGTTTGTCTGTCTGTGTGTGTGTATAGTGCAATGGGGTCACCTATAGGGTGACATGAACCCAAAGTCCCAATTCAGGCTATTCCCATAGGAAACCCCCAACACACACACACCCCACATGCGCACATACACATATCAGTTTGTGGGGTGAATTTGTACTTGCAGAATTACACTTTACTTTGCTCAAAACCTGCATGAATCCATGCAAGATTCTCTAAGTGTGTTTTTGTAGATTAGAGCTGGAAATGTGTTGCTGGAAAAGCGCAGCAGGTCAGGCAGCATCCAGGGAACAGGAGAAGCGACGTTTCGGGCATAAGCCCTTCTTCAGGAAGGCTTATGCCCGAAACGTCGATTCTCCTGTTCCCTGGATGCTGCCTGACCTGCTGCGCTTTTCCAGCAACACATTTCCAGCTCTGATCTCCAGCATCTGCAGACCTCACTTTCTCCTTTTGTAGATTAGAGTCAGTCTGACCATTGTGGCACAGACAGTCTCACAGGGAGTTAACACCTTTAGCACATTATCTGGGCCAACATGACACCAATTATTAAAGTGCACTTGAGAATATAACTTGTTAAAAAAGTTTTGCAATTTGCATATGAAAGAACTGATACCAACATGGTCATTAAAGATGAGAGCCTTAACAAACAATGAGTCTTTTTCAATATATAATTTCAGTCACATCTGATTGGAAACTTTTGCTATAAATTCTGTGTCTTACAATCTTATTCTCCACAATCACCTGATGAAGGAGCAGCGCTCTCAAAGCTAGTGCTTCCAACTAAACCTGATGGACCATAACCTGGCGTTGTGTGATTTTTAACTTTTTTTTTGAAACACTAGTGTTGGTTTCATACCTGATAAACTATTGTTCAGAAAAAAAAGTGACTAAGGACCAAAACATAAACATTATGTTTCTATGTTTTCTTTAAATAGGAGAAATATTCATCAATCATAATCATAAGACCATAAGACATAGGAGTGGAAGTAAGGCCATTCGGCCCATCGAGTCCACTCCGCCATTCAATCATGGCTGATGCGCATTTCAGCTCCACTTACCAGCGTTCTCCCCGTAGCCCTTAATTCCTCGAGACAACAAGAATCTATCAATCTCGGCCTTGAAGACATTTAGCGTCCCGGCTTCCACTGCACTCCGTGGCAATGAATTCCACAGGCCCACCACTCTCTGGCTGAAGAAATGTCTCCGCATTTCTGTTCTGAAATGACCCCCTCTAATTCTAAGGCTGTGTCCACGGATCCTAGTCTCCTCGTCTAACGGAAACAATTTCCTAGCATCCACCTTTTCCAAGCCATGTATTATTTTGTACGTCTCTATTAAGTCTCCCCTTAGTCTTCTAAACTCCAACGAATACAATCCCAGTATCCTCAGCCGTTCCTCATCAATCAACTGCTTTATTTCGGCAAAAGCACTAACACCTCTGTCCTTACTCCCTTTAATTCCTTGAGATGCCCAATTCCAGGTGTCTATCTATACCATCCTCAAGTGCCAAGTCACTCTAAATTGGCTACTTCTGTTCCCAAAGCGAGGGCTTTTCTCAGACAATTAATGAGTTTCAGCCAGTTCTTAATTAGAATTAGGTTGCTATTTCTATGGCCCCTTGCAAATTTGAAAATAAACTTGGTCAAAGCTCAACTATGCAATTTTAAATTGCAGATTTCACTTGAATCCCAACTACACATTGCAATCTAAATTAGGTTTGCCCAAATTAAAGAAAGAGTTAACTATTTCTTACCGAGAAAATATATTATTTCGGTCAAAGTGCAAGCTAGTCTGCCGTATTTATGTTCTGGATGACAGGCATGGAATTATGCAGCACAGGAGGGGGTGGCTGACCCAATTAGCAGGTTAAAAATCTCATTTCTGTTTACAGGGATTTAAGGATTGGCAGTGGCTTCGAGTAATGTTACTGGACAAGTAATCCAGAATTCACACAACACCAGGTTATAGTCCAACAGGTTTAATTGGAAGCACTAGCTTTCGGAGCGACGCTCCTTCATCAGGTGATGGTGAAGGGCTCAATCCTAACACAGAATTTATAGCAAAAATTTGCAGTGTGATGGAACTGAAATTATACATTGAAAAATCGATTGTCTGTTAAGCCTTTCATCTGTTAGAATACAGTGATAGTTTCACTTCTTTCATGTGTAAATCACAAAACCTTTTTTTAAAAAGTTGCATTCTCGGGTTAGCTGTTAACAATGGTGATAGCTAGACAATATGTTGAAGGTGTTGGCCCCCTGTGTTCTCTGTCTATGCCATGATGCTTAGATTGATTCTAATCTAAAAAGTGAGATAACGGAGTTTTACATAAACTCATGCAGTTTTTGAGCTCAGAGTTCTACATGAGTGCATGCAGTTTTTGAGCAAAGTACAATGTAACTCTGCAAGTACAAATTCACCCCACAAAATATATGTGGGTCTTTGTCTGTCTATGTGTGTGTGTGTCTGTCTGGGTTGGGGATTGTGAGTGTGAGAAAGTGTAAGTATGTGTGTGTAGTGAATGCAGAGTATCTTAAGTCTGTGAGGGGGTGCATGTGTGAGCGTGGGAGTTTGTGTGTCTGAAAGAGTGTGTGTGGGTGTCTGTGTGCGCATCTGTGTGTATGTGTGTCCATGTGTATGTGTGTATAGAAGTGCCTGTATGTGTGTGTGTGTGTGTGTGTATAGGAGTATCTGTGTGTGTATAGTGCAATGGTGGTCACCTGTAATGTGACATGAACCCAAGGTCCCGGTTGAGACTGTTCGAGTACAGTCACTAGCTCACTCAGCCTTTGTCTGATTGGCTTATGTCTCCTTCACACTGACTGTATTCCTTACCAACCATGCATTGAATCCTTGCTTGGAAAAGTCTGCCCAGAGAAACTGTTTAGCTACTCTAATCAACACTTCACTTAGACAAAGGCATTCAGATGCTTGAGTTCTCACAGCCAGAGCTGAAAATGTGTTGCTGGAAAAGCGCAGCAGGTCAGGCAGCATCCAGGGAACAGGAGAATCGACGTTTCGGGCATAAGCCCTTCTCACAGCCAGATTCAGGCAGCTACTTCGTTTACTTTGGCTGTTTTACTGATTTACCTGATCTGACTTTGCCCCTACAAATTGAACTTGGAAAGTATATCCTTGTTTAGTTTCCCACTTTGACTACTATTTGAAATTGATTCAGTCAGTAATTCACTCAGCCTTTGTCTCACTGTTGAAATCCCACATTGGTGAGGTCCTTACTCACCAACTGGTTTAGTGCTAATCCCTGAACTGGGATGTTTCAGCTACAGGTTAAGTATGTCCACCAAGTGTGAAAAAGAAGGAAACCAAAACCAGGCTCCTTGGATGATGAGGGAGATGGGAAATAACTAAGATGAGGGTATATGATGATGAAAGTCAGGAGAATGCTTCAAGCGAAAACCAGCAGACAATAACGGAAGGAAGAGTTAGGTGGAAAAGACTGGCAAAGGGTGTATGTAAGAATAGAATGGTGAAACCCTTCTACTGGCATGTAAACAGTAAACGGATAGCAAGAAGTAAAATGGGGCCTCTTTTGGACAAAAGGAAATGTAATATGGTTAGATAAGGTATATGGGATAAGGTGAGAACACCTCATGAACACTTCTTCCAGTGTTTAACTAAAGCAGCTGAGAACTATCAATAAAATTGAAGATGGCACATGTAATATTTGGTGTCAATATTGATAGGTCAGATGAACCAGAAAACCTGGATATATGTATACTGTATATGGAATGAAGAAGGCACATTATGCCTTTATTAACTCTCAAGAAAGTAAATTAATTCATCCTACTCCCCCACATTGTGACTGAATCCATTCAAATGTATTCTTTTCCCCAATTATCTGATGAAAACCTCAGATGATAAATCTGCCTCCAATCCTAACCACCCTCTGAGATTAAGTAAGAAATACTTCCTCATGCTGCAGTTATTAATTGATATTTAATTAATATTTGAAATATCTTTTTTAGTTTCTCTTCCTATCTATACTCTGACAAGTATATTGATTAAGGTTAGTCAGCAATGATTTGTTCAAGCATAGAGTCATTTAAGGCTCAAAAGGAAGCCATTTGGCCCATCAAGTCCATGCCAGCAATCCCCTCACTTGATTACTCCTCCATTCAATCCCTGTCACCCTGTAATTTTATTTCCTTCAGCTATCCATGCAATTTATTTTTAAATTCATTGCCTATGAAATCATTGATTGTTTCCACCCCTGACCCCCAGCAGATTTCTCCCTCCACCTCCTTTTATTTCCAGCTTGTCTCTCCTTTTCCTCCCCATCTGATCAATAGCAGGTCTCTCCCTTGGCCCCTCCTCTGATCCCAGTGCTTCTTCACCTGCTCCTCAGGGACTGTCTCTAATTCTCTGTGGTTCTCTCCCAGTCTCTGTGACCCTGAATGTGGAAACAGCCAATCCCTGGCTTGAGGTCTCTGAGGATTTGAAGAGTTTGAGATGGATCCAGACAGCAACGCCGGGAAGAAGTTTGCAGAGTGGAAATCTGTGCTGGGATCAGAGGGATTCACATTGGGGAGGCATTACTGGGAAGTGGAAGTTGCAGGAAATCAAAACTGGAGACTGGGAGTACCTGGAGAGGAGGGGATGGA
Organism: Chiloscyllium plagiosum; assembly: GCF_037043375.1. Lineage (NCBI taxonomy): Eukaryota > Metazoa > Chordata > Chondrichthyes > Orectolobiformes > Hemiscylliidae > Chiloscyllium > Chiloscyllium plagiosum. The sequence continues at coordinate 12,039,213 of NW_028270173.1, read as the reverse complement.
TCAAATTGAGCCCAGAGACTGGTTACTGGACAATTGAGGTGGATGGGAGTCAGTTTATTGCTAAATCTTCCCCTCGATTCCCTCTCCCTGCCAGTGAAATCCCCAGGAAGGTTGGAATTTATCTCAGTTATGAGTCTGGAACAATTTCATTTTATGGTGCAGATACCAAGTCCCATCTCTACACTTTCACTGAGAATAAATTCACTGAAAAACTTTATCCTTACTTTCGGACTTGGGACAAAAACAAGTGGCTGAGAATCTGCTCCATTTCAGATCTGGATGTGGAAAAGTGCAGGGTGTTAGACAGATCACATAATCCCTGATGCCACAATGACAACCTTGCGATTGGATCACAGTCCTTGGTTGGAGGTTAGAAACTCAGGCTTTCACTTAATATGTCATTAAATTCATGCACGATGCATTAGAAAATCTCAAACTGTAAATTAAGACAATAAAACTGTAAATATCAGATGATTAAACTAAAATCTATATTAAAAATCTGCTTCTTCTTTTTTCGTTTATTTCCTGTTTCAGTTAATCTACCAAGTTCCATCCTCTATCTTTTCATCTGTTTTCCAGTGTGTGGCTGTGATTTATACTGTGTTTTGTGATAAATATATGGAACATATTAAACTTAATTGGAAATTTGTGTTTTAAAGTAGAGTAAAGATAAGTTTTAGTTTCAATTCTATGATCGGAAAGTTATTTGGAACAGTAAGGTAAAGAAATCATTCCAAAGGAAGTGTACATCTTGAGTTCGGTATTTGCAGAATACCTGTGCTAATAGTGGATGAAGTGTTTACAAAGTGTTTCCCTTTATGACACACAGCAAACAGACCAAGGGGCATTTGTGGTTTAAGCTCCAGTTCAGGGAAAAAGAGTTCCATCAATGCAGCAGTACAATGTATTAGTTGTGACAAAATTGAGGTTGTGAAATCTCCAATCTGAGAGATTCAGTGGAAGTTTTCAAGCTGCCAGAGTTAAAAAAGAGGCTTAGGCCATGGGAACTGAAACAAAAAACTCTGGACCATCAAAATTATAAAGATTCAGTTCAGAAGAAAAACGTAAAGGGTTCATTAGGAGTGACATTTAGTGGTTTTGAGAATCTGTAAATGATATTGCTGGGTAAAGGTTTGAATGATTCTTTTTGTTGATTACGTTAAGATCTTTCTAAACCGCCACATGCATACAGCTTTGTTTCTTCTTCTTTTGTGCATTAAAGTTGGGTTCTTAGGTTCAAAGAACATTGGCAGCCTCATCAAAATACACTGAGTAAGTAACAACCATGATAACCAATTGCAAAATTAAACTTATGACCCATTCAGTTTCCAAACTGCAATCTAGTCTGTCCAGTATTATCATCAGCCGGTATTATAAATTTCTACTTTTCAATCTATGCCCTGAAAGCTAAAGTCTGAGAGGGCAATCTAAATATCAAAAAGTCAAAACAGTACTTCTAGTGAGTTTACAAGCTTGCGTTTTCCTCCTTCAACATTCTCTTCATGCCGACAAATTCTGCAGAGCTCATGCTGACTAAACATTGTTATGGAGATGTTTCAGAAAGAAAGCCAAGGTGGTGTATCCAGGGGAGTGCCACGCAGCCCTTGAGGTGCTGAAAGCCATTTTGATCAATGAAATAGTGTTGGCTGCCCTTAATTTCACAAACTCTTCAAGGTAGCGATAATGCTAATGATTTGGGGAGAGGCGTAATCATGAGTTGGCCATAAAGAAGCCATTGGAGTACATGAGGTCATGCTGCAGCTGCACAAAACTCTGGTGCAGCCGCACTTGGAGTATTGCGTAGAGTACTGGTCACCACATTATAGAAAGGATGTGGAAGTTTTGGGAAGGGTTCAGAGGAGATTTACTAGGAGGTTGCCTGGTATGGAGGGAAGGTCTTATGAGGAAAGGCTGAGAGACTTGAGGCAGTTAGAGAGAAGAAGTTTGAAAGGTGACTTAATTGAGACATATAAGATAATCAGAGGGTTTATGTTCTATGTTCTATTTCTAAAAGCCTAAAATCGACAGAAACAGAAATACTCTCCAAAAGATAAATCCTGGGATTGTCACTGGTTCTGAACCATTTTCATGGTTGTAGAGATACATTAGTACATACTGATCATACCCCTTTGATTTGCATAAACGTTAAATACTGAAATGCCAGACCATTTTGATTAAGTTTATTATTGCATCTGTATCTTTTAAAGCTTGTTGGCATTACATGAAAAATATACAGGGGGTAGGGTCGATAAGGTGAGGTTCAGTTTCACCCCTTGGTAAAAAGAAGCAAAACAATATGACTGAAAAAGACAGAGCAGAGTAAAGGATAAGAAACCAAGAAGGGACTGGGATGAGGAAGGGTAAACAGAGAATTTCCCTGGAGCCCAAATCCAGGGATCATTTACTCCAAAAGACAAAATATAGGGGTTATTTACAGCGAAAGACCAAATCCAGGGATCACTTACACCCAGAGAGCAAATTGAATGATCAACAATACCACAAGACCAAATCCAGGGACCACTTTTAATGAAATTTCCATGTACCTTTCAAACTACTCTCCTGAAATAACTCCACAAAGGCTGGTATCCTTTCACCAAGTCACCTTTTATTTACACTTGCATAGTACATGACACTGACTCAGCTTGCACAGAGCTAGCTCCTTGAGTGACAGAGCCCCTGACATTCCTGTTTATATCTGTCAGCCAGGGCTCCCTGATTGGACCAGATTCACAGCTCCAATCAGATAAATCATATACCATGAGATCCTCCTGGCTGATCTTATTCTAATCCCTCCCCTTCTAAGTCTTGAGATGTGGGGTCGTTCCTTTTGCTGTAGCTTTTCCTGGGCAGTTTTGCACCAGAGCTACTCCCTCTGGTTCTGTCTTGGATCCTGACAGCATGTACCAGACAGGTAGACGTACTGGACTGCAGCCAGCTTCTTGTGCCCAGAGCATGAAGGTCAAAGCTCATCTTCTTCATCAGGCGGTAGCATTGCCGAGGCTCTGACTTCTACTATATCCTCAGAGGTTTCTTCAATTCTAGGTGGAGGGGAAGGACCTACGTGTTCTGACAGCCTTACCAGATGTTCTGAGCAGCCAGGTATGTTTTGCTCCTGCCCCACCTGCGAAGTTGCAGCTTTCAGTTGGTCCACAGTCGTGATCAGGACCACTTCTCCTAGCTGATCTTGTACATCATGGGGATGACTTTGTGTCAAACATGTCTCTTACCCATGCAGGGCCATTCCCTGGTTTTAACATCAAACTTCACCTCCTGAAGGAAACTGCCTCTCTTACTGAGAAGAGTTGTTCAACATTGGCGTTCCTGATGCTGTTTCACTTTTCCCTCTAGGTCCGTGAATTTCATATTAACCTATGGTGGAGTCTTCTCTCCGTTAGCAACTCTGCTGGAACTCCCTGTTTGAAGGGTGACATAGTGGTCAGTGGTTAGCACTGCTGCCTCACAGCTCCAGGACCTTAGTTAGATTCCAGTCTCTGTTGACTGTCTATTTGGAGTTTGCACATTCTCCCCATGTTTGAGCAGGTTTCCTCCCACAGTCCAAAGATATGCAGGCTTGGTGGATTAGCCATGAGAAATGCAGGGTTATGGGGGTAATGTATGGGGAACAGGTCTGAATAAGATTTTCTTTGGAGGGTCAGTATGGATTAAATGGGCCAAATACCTGCTTCCACGCTGTAGTAGTTCTATGGTGGTTCTGTCATCAACAGGAACGTGGATGGTTTGATGTCTAGTGAAGTTAAAGGCTGTTTCTTTAAGCCTGCCTTTGGACTGCTCTTTCTGCCAGACCATTGGATGATGGATTATATGGAGCTGTCTGAACATGCAGAATGCTATTCGACTTTAGGAAATAATCAAATTCCCTGCTCATAAATGATGGCCCACTACTTGTGATCAACACAACTAGGAGCCCGTTTCTTGCAAAAGATGCTTGCAGCTTTTCAATCGTCATCCCTGTTTGACAAATGAACTCGATACACGTCCAACCATCCACAATGGCAGAACACACATAGTCCATGAAAGGACTGGCATAGCTGACATGAAACTGAGTCCAGGATTTATCTGGCCATTCCCACAAATGTGGGGGATCTGTTGGCTGTAATTTTTTGTCCTTCTTGCCACTCTGGACATCACCCACTAAGGCGTCTATGTCAGTAACCAATCCTGACTACCAGACATAATTTCCCACCAATATTTTCATTTTGGAAACTCCTGAATGACTCAGGTGGAGTTCAGCAAATATCAGGCAGTGACTTTTATTTAGGAAGATCACCGTTGCTCCCCATGATAATATGCCATCCTCTGTGGCAATCAGATTTTGCTGAGTCCAGAAAGGTTTTAGTCCTGGTTGTGATGGCTCTTTTGTTTCCCCCAACACCACCAGCTGTTTTGCCAGGATAGGATCTTTTTGACTCCACAGTGTGATATTGTCAGCGGTGACTGGAAGGGTGTTGAGAAAGTTTCAAACCAGAACGGACTTTTCCATGGGAAGCACCACTGGTGGTGTATCCGTCAAGGGGACACAGTTCAAGGCATCTGCATTAGCCACTTGGCCTCCCGGATGGTGTTCCAACTTTTAATTGTATGCACTGGGAATAAGGACACACCACTGGATTTTGACCTGAAGCTATGGGCGACCATTTAACCAGACATTTATTTTGTTTGCTGCTGTTTTGGGTGTTTCTAAGCACTTTAACTATTCCAAATCAGCTGTTAGTGTATTTTCTAGGGTGTGCTTTCTCCTGGACACCAGCCTATGAGCTCTCTTACTCAGGTCAGGTCTAGTGGGACTTTTTCGCCATCTTGAGGCTGCATAACAGCAGCAACTGCAATAGTTTGCCGACTTGGATTCTCAAGGTATCTTTAACTGTTTGACCGAGATTTTGCTTTGTTTTGGGGCTTCGGGCCCTCCCGTTCACGATACCTCCTGAGTGAGGCGATGCAATTGCCTGCACTCAAGTGTGTTCCCCAAGCCCAGTCACCTGACGAAGATGTCCACTTCCTTTGGCATACCCTGTAACATATAAGTTCCACTTGCCGCATTTCCTAACAACAAAGCTAGTTGTAGTGCCTGTTTGAAGTCCAGCTGAGCTTCAGCTAATAGGTGCTTTTGCAAGATGATATCATTAATTCTTCATACTTCATGGTCTCTCAACATCTCATTTGTGGTTAAACTAAAATCACATGCCTCTGTCAGTCGTCTTAATCTCAATAAAACCCCGATACAGATTTCACTGGTTCTCAAACTGTCAAGTAAATCCAAAAGTATCTCAGAATTAGAGGACACTTTGGATCATAATATTCCTTAACTAAATTTGTCAACCTTGAAAGGTTTAAGTATCTGGTATCTCTGGGAAATTTAAGCTCCTAATAATTGAAAAATACAATACAATATCTTTTATTGTAAAACAAATGGGTCCACATGCTGTCTGGAAAATTGCTCATTGCTCTTTGTCTACCCCAATGTCATTTGCCTGGAAATAATAGCATATTCTTTCTATATTGTGTCCAGACTTTGACGGCAAAATTGAATGAGTCAAGCTTCCCAAATATTGGCATCATGCCAGAAATGCTTATGCCAATTTAAAGACGAATGTTGCAAATAAATCTTTTCAGGGACACTTTTCTCTCATTGCCACTGAAATAATTCCATGAAGGCTGCTATCCTGGCACTAAGTCATCCTTTATGCACAGTACACGGCACTGATTCAGCTAGCACAAAGCTGGATCCGAGAGTGAGCAGGATCCCTGACACTCCTGTTCGTATCTCTCAGCCAGGGCTCCCTGATTGGACCAGGTTAACAGCCCAATATTCCATGAGATCTACCTGGCTGACCTCATGCTAAAGACTACATCTCCCCGTAAATTAATATCTATAGTCATATGCTATGCTCACACTCTTATTAATTCAACTTCCTGACTGAGTCATCTGATTAAAATCTTTAATTTATTAATTTCAAATATAACTGTTTAGAAAATAAAAATCACCTACCAGCCACTTAGTGTCATCAGGCAGGAGTATCTCAGATCTTTTACTGAATGTGGTTGATGGGTTCTCAACCCATAGACCTCTCACTGATCACACTTTCTCTGTGCCCTTCCTAAGGAGAGGCAAACTCTACACACCCCTCTCACTAATATCATTAAGGAAATACCAGTTTTCTTACAATCATCATTAAATCATTCCTCAAGGCAGCACTTGTGTAATGTGATAATAATATAAGTTTATGGGGGTATTGTAACATTTTAATTCAAATCCCAAGATTAATTCGTTCATTTGAGATTTTAATTAGGTATTAAGAAACAGTCTAATGTCATAACTCAAGAAACTTTAGTTAGATCATAATTAATAGCTATTAACGCAGGGCAGAGATTTTATGGGTGGACTTTGACTCTTGCTTCCGAGTTTAGCTTCAGGCATGGGTCAACACTTGGTTTATCAATCTCTGCCAATGTCTCAAGGACTTTCCATTCCCAAATGAAAAGATAACTGCAATTATTCTTACATTCGTTGGAAGCTACTTATTAACTTTTCCCAAAGCACAACCCAAATATTGGTCAATTACAGCAATACATTCTGATTGACCCTGGCTAGGCTTATTGCTGATTGGTTTAGTGGACACATTATCAATCTTTCTGGATCAGTGGTGCTGGAAGAGCACAGCAATTCAGGCAGCATCCGAGGACAGGCAAAATCGACGTTTCGGGCAAAAGCCCTTCATCAGGAATAAAGGCAGAGAGCTTGAAGCGTGGAGAGATAAGCTAGAGGAGGGTGGGGGTGGGGAGAGAGTGGCATAGAGTACAATAGGTCAGTGGGGAAGGAGATGAAGGTGATAGGTCAGGGAAGAGAGGATGGAGTGGATAGGTGGAAAAGGAGCTGGGCAGGTCGGACAAGTCCGGACAGGTCAGGGGATCGAGTTGCGGGAGGTTAGAAGCTAGGATGAGGTGGGGGAAGGGGAAATGAGGAAACTGTTGAAATCCACATTGATGCCCTGGGGTTGAAGTGTTCCGAGGCAGAAGATGAGGCGTTCTTCCTCCAGGCGTCTGGTGGTGAGGGAGCGGCGGTGAAGGAGGCCCAGCACCTCCATGTCCTCGGCAGAGTGGGAGGGGGAGTTGAAATGTTGGGCCACTGGGCGATTTGGTTGATTGGTGCGGGTGTCTCTGAGATGTTCCCTAAAGCGCTCTGCTAGGAGGCGCCCAGTCTCCCCAATGTAGAGGAGACCGCATCGGGAGCAACGGATACAATAGATGATATTAGTGGATGTGCAGGTAAAATTTTGATGGATGTGGAAAGCTCCTTTGGGGCCTTGGATAGAGGTGAGGGAGGAGGTGTGGGCGCAGGTTTTACAGTTCCTGCGGTGGCAGGGGAAAGTGCCAGGATGGGAGGGTGGGTCGTAGGGGGGCGTGGACCTGACCAGGTAGTCACGGAGGGAACAGTCTTTGCGGAAGGCGGAGAGGGGTGGGGAGGGGTGGGGTCTGTTTGGAGGTGGCGGAAATGTCGGCGGATGATTTGGTTTATGCGAAGGTTGGTAGGGTGGAAGGTGAGCACCAGGGGCGTTCTGTCCTTGTTGCGGTTGGAGGGGTTGGGTCTGAGGGCGGAGGTGCGGGATGTGGATGAGATGCGTTGGAGGGCATCTTTAACCACCTGGGAAGGGAAATTGCGGTCTCTAAAGAAGGAGGCCATCTGGTGTGTTCTATGGTGGAACCGCTCCTCCTGGGAGCAGATACGGCGGAGGCGGAGGAATTGGGAATACGGGATGGCATTTTTGCAAGAGGTAGGGTGGGAAGAGGTGTAATCCAGGTAGCTGTGGGAGTCGGTGGGTTTGTAGAAGATGTCAGTGTCAAGTCGGTCGTCACTGATGGAGTTGGAGAGGTCCAGGAAGGGGAGGGAGGTGTCAGAGATGGTCCAGGTAAATTTAAGGTCAGGGTGGAATGTGTTGGTGAAGTTGATGAATTGCTCAACCTCCTCACGGGAGCACGAGGTGGCGCCGATGCAGTCATCAATGTAGCGGAGGAAGAGGTAGGGAGTGGTGCCGGGGTAATTACGGAAGATCAACTGCTCTACGTAGCCAACAAAGAGACAGGCATAGCTGGGGCCCATACGTGTGCCCATGGCTACCCCTTGTTCTGGAGGAAGTGGGAGGATTCAAAGGAGAAATTGTTAAGGGTGAGGACCAGTTCGGCCAAACGAATGAGAGTCGGTGGAGGGGTACTGTTGGGAACGTCTGGAGAGGAAAAAACGGAGGGCTTGGAGGCCCTGGTCATGGCGGATGGAGGTGTAGAGGGATTGGATATCCATGGTGAAGATGAGGCGTTGGGGGCCGGGGAAACGGAAGTCTTGGAGGAGGTGGAGGGCGTGGGTGGTGTCTCGAACGTATGTGGGGAGTTCCTGGACTAGGGGGGATAGGACAGTGTCGAGGTAGGTAGAGATGAGTTCAGTGGGGCAGGAGCATGCTGAGATAATGGGTCGGCCAGGGGGGTCAGGCTTGTGGATCTTGGGAAGGAGGTAGAACCGGGCAGTGCGGGGTTCCCGGACTATGAGGTTGGAAGCTGTGGTTGGGAGATCTCCTGAGGTGATGAGGTTCTGTATGGTCTGGGAGATGATGGTTTGGTGATGGGGGGTGGGGTCATGGTCAAGGGGGCGGTAGGAAGAGGTGTCCTCGAGTTGGCGTTTGGCTTCAGCGATGTAGAGGTCAGTGCGCCAGACTACCACTGCGCCCCCTTTGTCCGCTGGCTTGATGGTGAGGTCAGGATTGGAACAGAGGGATTGGAGAGCTGCGCGTTGTGAGGGTGAGAGGTTGGAGTGGGGGAGGGGGGTCGACAGGTTGAGGCAGTTAATGTCCCGGCGGCAGTTGGAAATGAAGAGGTCGAGGGCGGGTAATAGGCCAGCGCGGGGTGTCCAGGTGGATGATTGGCTCTTAAGGGCAACGGACATTGGCTGACATCGCCTTCTACTATCTCCAAACTGCGTCAGAGTCATAGAGTCATGCAACATGGAAACAAGTCTTAGGTACAACCAGTCTACGCTGACCATGTTCTTAATTTAAACTAGTCCTACCCACCTGTCCTGAGCCCAGTTATCTCCAAAACTTTCCTATTCATGTACTTATCCAAAAGTATTTTAAACATTGTAACAATGCTGCAGGGAATTGGTTTAGCTCAGTTGACTGGATCATTGGTTTGCAGAGCAATCTGAAGCCAGCAGTGTAGGTTCACTTCCCCTCGCTGGTTTAAGGTTACTTACTGTGAAAGACTCTCCTTCTCAACCTCTTCCCTCACCTGAGTCTGGTCACACTCAGGTTAAATCACCTCTAGCTGCTTCCCTCTAATGAGAGAAACCTCTATGGTCTGGTAAGCCTATGAATATGCAACATCAGCTACTTTCACACCTATCATTGGGTTCATTGTCTTAACTAGCTTTTGTTATTGTCACTTTATAACTTTTTTACAAGGTAAGGAGATAGTTTGAGATGTTCTTCTTGTTAAAGAAAGGAGAAATGGCATATGTAGTCCGGACCCAGGGATTTATAGTGTTTAGCTTATGCCTCAATATCACTGAGTTTGCCACTGAATTCCTCATTAAATTAGATACTTGTCATTGACTGCTGCTATTTCCCATAAAAACCTTTGCTCTAATTAGATTTGTTTTTACCCTGTTGAGAGCTTGGGAACAGTTTATGTTACCCTTTATGCCTATTAAAGCAAAAATAATATCAAAAATAATTTCTAATCTAGACAAATTGTTTTAAAGTCTAAAGGTCTACACAGTTGCAAACTTTAAAGATATTGTTACAATGTTATCTCTAATAACAAAGGTTACATTTATGTTCATTACTGCACTTTAAACAAGACAACCCAAAAAAGTCAGTTGTCTGATTCCTTAATAAGAGCTAATGAGGCGGGAGCGGTACAGGTCAGTCCTAATGAACCTGGAAGCCTGAATCTGAAACTAAAAAGAACCTTCGTCCTCACAGCTATAATTCTAACCATTAGGTTATTGTCTTCACTCTGTTCACAATCTGATGGTGTATATCTTTGTCAAATGAAGTGAAGCAGAATCACATGAAGTGTCAAATCAGCATTGGCAACATATGAACACAATAATTTTAGACTTAACAATGAATGTACTTTAATGGTGTGATAATAACTGTACTAAATCAATCTTGAAATGTTGTATTCCTTATTAATCCTACAACAACAATAAGTAAAAAAATGAAGTGGCTACGTGGGGCTAGGGTAACTGCATTACCAAATTATTTGAAAAAGAAACTTTAAATAAAAAAATTTGAGAACCAGTCACTCAGTTGTGTTAACCCATTACAAGTGTTTCAAGAATTCTCAACTAGGAATGAACAGTGAATACCTCTGCCTCAGGAATAAAATAAAAATTAACCTTTGTAAGATCTGTTAGGATTATGGCAATCAAAAGCAGATTTATTCACGGCGAGAATGGTCAAGTCTAGCCCGAAACGTCGAATCTCCTGTTCCCTAGATGCTGCCTGACCTGCTGTGCTGTTCCAGCAATAAAGTTTCAACTTTGATCTCCAGCGTCTGCAGACCTCACTTTCTCCTCAAGTCTATTCTAACATTGCATTGTTTGTACATGGGCTCATCATTCTTAAACTCAGCGCAGCTCATGAAGCCAGCTTCAAATGGCCGAGGAAGCGAGCATAGGGAGATTAAAGAGATTTCAAACAAGCCAGAGAAATCCCTGCACACAGAGTGATTTGAGGTTGTGAATTTTTTTTTGATTCCCTTCAAACAGGCCCTTCAGCCCAACAAGTCCACACAGACCCTTCGAAGAGCAACCCACCCAGACTCATTCCCCTACGTTTACCCCTGAGTAATGCACCTAACACTACAGGCAATTTAGCGTGGCCAATTCACCTAACCTGTACATCTTTGGACTGTGGGAGGAAACCGGAGACCTGGAGCAAACCCACACAGACACGGGGAGAATCTTGCAACATTAATGATTGAGGTCTAATTTTGTGGTATGACAAACATTTCTCAATCAAAAATAGAAATTGCTGGTGAAACACAGCAGGTCTGCAGCACCTGTGGAAGGAAAGTAGAGTTAACATTTTGAGTCCAGTGACCCTTCTTCAGAAATAAATAACATCAGTCCAGTTTGACACTACAGTCTCAGACCCTACTGTTGGAGACTTGGGACTGGCGGCAAAACTACAAACAGACAATTCAGACAGGGCCTTTCTTCACAACTGAAAGGGAATTGGATCAGAGAAAAGGGCAGGAAATAAACATGAGCCCTGCACTTTCCACGTCCATGTTTCTATTACATACAGAATTCCTCTGGAGAAATTCTGCACTGCTGGTCATCTACTGTTCAGTTGAGCCCAGTGTGAGAAGGTGACAGTCCTCAGTTTGAGATTTGATGTGAGTTAGAGCTGAATTCAAAAACATGGGTCTGTATTCCGAGTACAGAGAGAAGATTAATCAGTCAAGTTTAAAAAATCCTTGGAGTGAGCGCTGAAGATATGGAATGCATTTCTGGAGAATGCCTGGAATGAAAATCAGTTAAAAGTGAATGGAAACACAATGACTGGGTTATCATAGAGTGTGCTCTTGATGTGTGTGTGTGTCAGACTCTAACCTCAATAAAACGTAAACTATCGGAATCATTCTGACAGACAGCATAAACTGTCACTTGGCAAAGCACAGATTAATTAAGGATGGTCAGCATGGAGGTTTGAGGGAAGATTGTGTTTGACTAAGTTGATTGACCTTTTCTGAGGAGGTAGCCAGGGGGTTGATGAGTTGATGACAGTGGTGCAGTTGATGTGGACGATGGTGGAGAGAGTGAATATTTGTGAATGTAGTGTAAATCAAGCCGGCTACTTTGTCCTAGATGGTGTCAATTTTCTGAAGTGTTGTTGGAGCTGCTTTCATCTAGGCAAGTGGGAAGTATTTTAGAAAACACTTGTGAGTTATTCAGTATAGATGGTGGACAGGCTTTTGGGAGTCAGGAGGTAAGTGATGCCCAATTCCTGGCCTCTGCTGTGCTCCTGTAGACATGGTATTTACATTGGCTATCCCAGTTCAGTTTCTGGTCAGTGGTATCCCCGAGGATGTTGATATTGATTCAGTGATGGCAATGCCATTGAATGTTGAGAGACCCAGCTTAGATTCTCACATATTAGATAGAGATAGTCAATGCTGGTACTTAGGTGGCTCAAATGTTACTTTCCATTTGTCCATTCAAGCCTGGATATAGTCCTGATCTTGCTGCATTTGGATATGGACTATTTCAGTATCTGAGGAGTGGTGAATGGTGCTGACCATTGTGCAATCATTGGTAAACATCCCCACTTCTGACCTTCTGATGGAGGGAAGGTTATTGATAAAGCACCTAAAGATGACTGGACCTAGGACACTACCCTGAGGAACTCCTGCAGAGCCAGCTTGGAGCTGAGATTTCTAACTATCTTCCTTTGATGCGGAAAGGGCTCCAATTAACAAAGGTTTCCCCCTGGATTCCCACTGACTCTAGTTTCTAGGGCTCCTTGATGCCACACTCAGTTAAATGTGGCATTAATGTCAAGGGCAGTGCCTCTCCCCATTCCTATGGAAGTCAGCTGTTTTGTCCATGTTTGAACCAAGGCTGTAATGAGTTCAGGAGCTGAGTGGCACTGACTCAGAATGCAAGATATGAAACTATAAACTATCCTGCTGGCTCTGTTTTGGGAAGAGATCTTGTTAGAAGAATCAGTACATGAAGAAAGACATTGAGGACCTTGAGACCATCATTTGGTAGCAGGTTTGGTGAAGTTGGGAACTCAATGTACAATTCCATCCTTGGCTACAGGGTCATCTCACATCGTTAGTAATATGCAATTGATAATCATTTTTACCTGCTTTGCAAATTCTATGGCTGGAGGTGACAACAGTTCCTGAGAAAATGGCCAACTCTTTGGTCAAGGAACAAGGGGTGTGGTGTTACTGCATTCAAAAACTAGACTCGGTTCAATCATTAGTATACAGTTTTAGCTGTACGAGTTGAAAGGTAAAGGTTTGGGATGTGACAGCCAGAGAACAGAAGGGTCTCATGGACGTCCTTCAGGTAGGGTATCCAAATATGTGGCCTCCTAGCTCAGAGATTTCTGGCCAGAAGGGACCGATGAGAGACAGTGGATTGAGACTGACCTTTGCATGCACACAAATGCCATCGAACCTTAACAAAAATTAGCAGCGAGCATTTTCTCAATGCACAAAGCAAAATGCAGCCAACAATGGAAGAAAATGGATATGTTTCCATTCCCGTGGGAACTGAGCTCAGGATGTGAGTTGCAAAGGATGCAAACCACCTTTAAAGGGATTAAGGGAGGAGACCTGCAGAATGTCGGGGAACCACAGTGATAACAGCACTTCACTGGGTTAATTAGATTAGATTACTTACAGTGTGGAAACAGGCCCTTTGGCCCAACAAGTCCACGCCGACCCGCCGAAGCGCAACCCACCCATACCCCTTTAACTTAACACTACGGGCAATTTAGCATGGCCAATTCACCTGGCCCGCACATCTTTGGACTGTGGGAGGAAACCGGAGCACCCGGAGGAAACCCACGCAGACACGGGCAGAATGTGCAAACTCCACACAGTCAGTCGCCTGAGTCGGGAATTGAACCCGGGTCTCTGGCGCTGTGAGGCAGCAGTGCAAACCACGTGCCACCGTGCCGCCCACAAATGGGGACATGAAAGTGCCTGGTATTGTTTTGTTTATGGAAAGGAAGACAAAGACAGTGACAAGTAAACTGCAAAAAGCATTGTAATGAAATGTGAGAATCCAGACAATGAATTGTAAGGGAAGGGGGGACAGAGGGGACAGTGGAGGGTGGGGAGGGAGATCGGGGAGGGGTGGGAAGAGGGATATAGAATATGAGTACAGTGGTGAGAGAGAACTATGTGAGAAACAAAAACTCACTCACTTCAATAATTTCAGTCCAAGACAAAAATCTGAACTAGTAGTGTTGTTTATTTGTACACTTGCAAGTGGGTGCAATGTCTAATGCCAGGTAAGGCAAAGATAAAAATACACATCAAATCCAACAAACTCTCGAAATTTATACAATTTGAATCCCCATATTTTTTCTTATTTCATTGTTTGCCCCCATCCTCCGCTTGCGTCACTCATTTCCTTAAGACTGATCCCACAACTTCTGTTTATCCGGCCTTGTCCGTGACAAATGCCTATCTCTGGCCCCCCATAAGGTTGTTTGACGTCATCCTACTGCAGGTCACCGCTAGGCATATCCTTTCTTTATCAGCATTTATTCCTCTCCGGAGGCCATTCTGACCTGTATGACCTCTGTAATTAGGATTTGTTCCTGTGTCCCCATACAAGTGGGAAAACAAATGTTTTTCCTACTGTCTTATCTGTTGCCCATACATCTACCATTGTTCTGTAATCACGTCTCATGCTAACATACCATTTTCTTTAACGGATTATATACTTCCTCTATATAGTTCCCATTCTTGTTAACTCAGCTCTTAGCTGAGAAACAATCACAAACTAATGTGAATTCATTTACTCTGTATCAGAACTTATAATTGCAGAAATAACATTAATTCACCTATATCCCACAACTAAATGGAAAGTGGAGTGCGAGGGAAGAGCGGAGAGCGGGGAGGGTTGGTGAGAGAGAGGGCTGTGGAAAGTGAAGGAAAGGGGGATGAGGTGAGATGGGAGAGAAGGAAAGGGAGGGACATGGATTGTGAGGGACAGGGGAGTCTGGAGAGCCAGCACCATCCCCCAGGATGGCTTTCTGACCCTGGGGAGAATCGTTCCTATCTCAAGGTCAGAGACTCTGGGAGGAGCCGAGCACCAACCCCCTGGATCGGAGGGAGCAGCCCTCAGTGAGTGAACTCTGAAAGCTGAAAATGAAAGCTCTCCGTGTGGGAGGGAGCTGTCACCTTCCATTTTACTCTTTACACATCTGTCGGGAAAAGGCGGAAAATGTTCGATCAGATTGTGGGAAAGTAAGAGGTGAGTCCCAAATCCTCTTTGATTTCAGGAAGGGGTCATTCCTAGTGGGATCGGATGGATATTATTCCCGTTGAAAGATCCCAATCAAATCCAAGGAGTTGAACGGGGAGCCGCTGGGGATTGTCCAGGGAAAAGGTGAGAACTTTCTCCAATGTCTCTGATCAGCTGAACAGAGCCTGGAGCTGGCTCCTGTCAGTATAAGGGAACAGGAGGGAGAGGCAATCTGCAACATTAAAGTCTCAGGGTCAGACACAGCGACTGGAAAGGGAGACGGAAGTAAAAAAGGAGGAACACAGTGAGGGCCAGGAGACAGAACATGACCCACCGGGGTTTTTATTTAGAAATAAATAATTTAATCCTACAGATAGTTGTGACGCTTCATTTCCCGAATAAACTTTGATTGAAGAGTTTTTCTTGTACTGAGTCCATTCTCCGATTCCATTCTTTCCCCTTTCGGGTTTTCTGTCCAATCGACAGCAGTGACACCAGGTGCCTGGGTCCTAAACTCCGTATTGTCCTTCTCTGAATTCATCAATCCTTATCCACTTCCCTCTGCTCCTTTCAACTGGATCTGAATACGTCTCTTCTTGCCTCTTTAGATCTATATAGAAAACATTTCATTCATTCCCTGCTTTCACTTTCAATGTCTCAACTTCTGAAGCCCAAGAGCCCCTGTGCTTTGCTGACTGCTCTCTCAGTCCCCTATCAGGCCCCTCTGTTGTGCTTACTCCACAGAAATGTGCCATTTAATTTATGTCTCCCTCCTGCTAAAATACATCACCATACAGTCCACTATTCGAAATTTAATCTGTCACTTGTCTGCCTATTTTATCCCCGATTTGGAGGAACTGGTGTTGGACTGGGCTGTACAAAGTTAAAAATTACACAACACCAGGTTCTAGTCCAAGAGGTTTATTTGGAAGCACTCGCTTTCAGAATGCTGCTCCTTCATCAGGTAGTTGTGGAACAGGCCCATAAGACATAATTTATAGTAAAAGGATTACAGTGTGATGGAGCTGTAATGAGATATTAATCTAATTTAGATTAAGTTTTTCATCTTTTAGAATGAGATATGCCAGTTTCGATTTGTTAATATGTAAATCCCAGAACTTCTTTTAATTCTCAAGATAACTTCAGCTTGTCTAATAATAGGCACCATCTCAGCTCTGACAATGCATTAAGGTGTGAGGTTAAAGTCTGTTTGTGTCCCAATGTTGAATCAGACTGGTTCTATTTCTAAAGTGGACTGTACAGAATCTTACATGGATTTATGCAGTTGTTGAGCAAAACAAAATGTGGTTCTGCAAATATAAATTCACCAAATAAACTATTATGTGTATGCATGTAGGAGAGAAGAGTGGGTGTATGTATGTGAGTGTATCCGTGTGAGTGTATGTGAGAGAGTGTATGTATGTGTGTGTAAGCTTGGTCAAGTATATGTGTGATTGTGATGGAGTATAAACCTTTGAGAGGGTGCGTGCAGTCATCACTGGGATCCGTAGAGGAGTGACCAATGAAGGAGCCGACTTGGAGCCCACCGAAGCGCCGCTGCCCTGGGCTTGACCTGGGTATGCTCAAACAGTCATCACATATGTAAATGCCAGATTCATCAGCCGCACCCACAAGATAGAGCAGAACATCACGCGATCACAATGCAACAATTTTTGCAGCACAGAGAAAGGCCCTTTGGCCCATTGTGTCCATGCCAGGCATCAAACATCCAACTACTCTCCTTCCACTTTCTAGCACTCGGTCGGTAGCCTTTTCTCCTATGACATTTCAAATGCTGATTTAAATCATCCTTAAATGGGATTGAGAGTTCCTGTTTCTACCACCCTGAGTTTCACATACCCACAATGCTGTAGGTGAAAAAAACATTTTCCTCAACTTCCCACTGAACCTTCTGGTTCATACCTAAAAATTGTGCCTCCTGGTTATTATCCTCTTTATCCATACCCTGTCTGTGCCCTTCAGATCTCTATAAACCTCTATTAGAACTCCCCTCAGCCTTCTCCGCTCTGAGGAAAATAATCCAAGCATATATAATCTCTTCCTAACTGAGTCACTCCAGCCCAGACAACATCCTGGTGAATCTCTTCTGCATCCTCTTCAATGCATTCACATCCTTCTGATTGCATGGTGACCAGAACTGCGCACAATACCCCATCTGCATCGTCACTAGCATTATATACAGCATATATACTTATTTGTTGAGCTCCAAGTTCATTGCCAACTTATTTTCCCTCAATCTCCTCTTTATCCAATATCGCAAATTCCCTTATCCGACTGTAAATGCAACCCTGTATCTTGGCTGTCTTTTTCCTGCAGCTTGACAGAATGATGATTATTTCACTGGTCACTGTAATCCCCCTGGATCTATTTACTGATCAGAGTTCCTTTGCAGTGTTTGTGAAAAATATCTCCATGAGGAATCATCTGACTTTCTGAAGCCAAATATGTTTTCAGTTTGTATGACTTCGTAATCAGAATAATTAGAATCAGAAATGCTTTCTGAGCAATACAAATAGAGACAAGTCAGGAATGTCTGGTTATATGACAGGACATTATCATACTTGGTTGGAAGAGCACACTCCATTATTTGCCATAATTATTATTTTGAATTGCACCCCAGTTAAAATAACAGGTTGTGAAAAGAAGTAAAAGTGTTCGTTTTTATTCTTCAATGAGATGTGGGAGTCACGGGCAAGGTCAGTATTTGTTACTCATCCCTAATTGTTCTTGAACTGAGTGACTTGTTAGACCATTTGAGACAGCAGTGTTGAGTCATCCACATTGGTGTGGGTCTCGAATCACGTGTAGGCAGGTCGTGGTGAGGACATCAGTGAACCAGTTTGGGTTTTGCCACAATCTGAGTTCACTGACACGTTATCCTCCCTTCATCTCCCCTTCATCCAAACTCCCCAAACCAAGGGATGTCACTTGGTGAATGGATTACACATCCAGTGACATCACCACCACAACGCCATCTCCTGGATGAAGATTGGAGACAGTTTGTCAAATTGTCTAATCTCCTGAGTTAAAGGATAAATGCCAGAAGATTAGCCAGAGGCAAATGGGACACCCTTATTCAAGAACTAATGAAAGGAAGTCTGGTAACTACAGGCCAGTTCGTTTAGCATCATTAGTGAGTAGGGTTTTGTAGAAAACAATCTCAGAAAAAAATCAATAGTCACTGAAGAGAATTCAGTTCATTAAGGACTGACAGCAGGCATTTCTAAAAGGTAGGTCATCCTCATCTAATTGATGCGTTTTGTGAATGAAGTAACAGAGAAGGTTGATGAAGGGAATGGGGTGGATGTTCAGGCTGGTTCACAATATTGTGGTTCATGGAATAGGAAGCTCAGCATCAACTTCATTAGAAGTTTGACTGGACAATGAGAGACAGTGGTGTTCCCCCAAGGGCCAGTGATAAAACCACGCAATAACTTGGAAATTGCAGGACAGAATAAAATATCAGAATTAGCTGATGTTGCCAAACTCTAGGAGTAGCAAGTAGTTAAGATGATGCAAATCAATTAAAACAGGATGTGTTCTGGCTGTGGAACAGGCTGACAAGTGAAGGATGAGATTTACACAGAGATACAGAGACAAGGGTGGCTTAATGACACAATCGTACAAGTTGTGTAAAGACAGAGGATCATGTGGTTCTAATCCATTTAGAAAATGTATACTTTTGTGGGAGGTGGAGGGGGAATTGCCTGCCCATCCCTAATTGGTCTTGTTGTTAGTTCTTTGAAGCTATCAGGATGTCAGGAGAGCATAAGACATGTTGGGTTTCATCTGTAGAGGGATTGAGTACATGAGCAGGGAAGTAATGCTGAGCCTTCCGCAAGCTGTATTAGTCAGCCACATTTAGAGAACTGTGTTTAGTTCTGGCACCACACATTAGAAAGGATGAGAAGGCAACTAAGTGGATGTGGGGAAAGTTTTTCAGAATGGTTCCAGGGAAGGGATTGTAGTAACAAGTAGAGCATGGGGTTGACATGAGGAGTTATGGAGGTGATATGGCGGTTGAATGATGGGTTTAAAGAGCTTTACAAACAGGAACCGAACTGGGCTCCTGTCCCAGTAAATGGAGGTGAAACTTCTGACCTGCCAACCTCAATATCCATCCACCTCCGCTGTCAGCAGCCCTCACTCCAGACTGTACCCAGCTCTGAGAGACTGAAATTCCAGGTGAATGGACTGATCTTCCAGAGTCAGGAATCCAAAGTCCGGAAATAGCCTGAACTACTCTTGCAGGATGAAAATTCAGCTCCATAAATCTGTCATAGAATTGAAATAATGGGCCAGGACGTCTAGTATTGGGAATAACAATGATGTAACATATGATGCTGGTGTATTTTGGGACATTGACACATGCTGTGTCATTGCCCAGGAAGTTTCTGATGATTTATGCTGCCCAGAACCTTCCACTCATCTTAGTGTCAGAGACTTGGGTGAGATACACACCACATACTCAGATACTTATCTGAGAATTGTTGTACTGTTTCATCTCCAGTGTAACTCTTTAATCAGCAGTTCAACCCAATCTATCATTGTTCAAATCAACAGCACGACCCCTGATATGTCGACACCCCTGACACCCCAATCTCCCAATTTGATTACCTTCGCATACCCCACTTACTCACTCAGTTCCCCACTCACCAACTCTCTCTCATACATCACTGTGCAAATCAGCGATGCACCCACCCAATGTCCCCACTGAAATACCAAGACCTTTAAAATTTTAGTTGATTGTAGCGGCTGGTGTTGTAACCTGGGCCGTACCTTCTCTGCTGCTCTTCTTTGTCAGTTTTCTCCTCAATCCCTGCACTGAGCACGTGGTGATGCAGCTGGGATCAGAAGACCCATTGGAAAAGCACAACAAGGTAAGAATGTAGTGACCACTGCTGTGATGTGCATCAGCACCAGATGATCTGGCTCATTACGTTGACATTGCAGTCCTGTTGCTGTTTCAGAAATACAGAGTTGAAAGGTGTGGTGCTGGAAAAGCACAGGCGGTCAGGCAGCAATCGAGGAACAGGAGAGTCCTCCAGCACAACACTTTTTGATTCTGATCTCTAGCATCTGCAGTCCTCACTTTCTCCTTTAAGAAATGCATCAAGGACTTCATTTCAGATGAGACACTTCAATCAATTCCTTCCAACTTTGCAAGGAAGACACTTCGGGCTTGTGATGTTTCTTGGATTTCACACTGTACTGTCAGGTAAGCAATGGAATTGTTACTGTAAATTGTTCCTGATATTTCAGCTTGGAGCAAGTGTCTCCTCACCAGCTGAGGTAGTTTATGATGAAGGTTTTCACAATTCTAAAACCCTCAGATCATGGGAAAACCCATGAACCCTCTTCCATTTATTCTTCAATCTGCTCTTCCTCCAGATGTATCTCATGATGGTTTCAGATAACATGCTCCCATTGCATTCAGCAGCATCAATTTGCACAGCTCGATGTGCAGCAAGTTACCAGAGAAGGCCCATCTTTGTAATCTCCTCCAACTTCACAACCAACCAACATTCCTTCAAAACTTGGTTTTAGGTGTAGAGGTGATTTTCTAAAATGTGTGGCCATGCATTGGTATGAATTTAAAGGGCCAGCCCTTGCTGTTTGAACGTGTTAAGTTACCGTGCAAGTTAAAGAGAATATTGCCCACAACCTTCCGGAAGATCGAAACTCATCTCATTCTACTTTGGTTGGTATCTCCAAATTTAATTGCTCCATCATTGGAGGCCATACCTTCAGCCACTGAGGTCTTAATCTCGATAATTCCTGTTAAATACTTCTGATTCACAGACTCGTTTTACTCCTTTAAAAGTTTTTATAGTATTTCCCTCTGTAACCAGGCTCTTGGCTGTCTGTCCTAATCTGTCTGATATGAGTTAATGACAAGTTTACATTTGTACCATTCTTGTGAAGTGCCTGGGACACTGCTGGATTATACAAACACATGCTGTTTTTGTTTAAAACCATGAAGTACAAAGAGGTCAGTTGTTGAGCAAACAGGGATGAACTGAGGAATCAAACAGAGAATGCTGGAGAAACTCAGCAAGTCTGGCAGCATCTATGGAGAGAATAAACCGATAAACATAATTCTGAAGAAGAATCATCCTGGAGTTGAAACATTATCTCCACTTCTCTTTCTGCAGATACTCTCAGACATGCTGAGGTTTTCCAGCATTTTCTGGTTTTTTAGATTTCCAGCGTTTGCAGTATTTTGCTTTCATCATTTGAGGAAATATCTCTGCTTCATTTTTCATCCAAAACGTCATACCCACAAAGGAGCTGAGTTTACAGCTTCTTGTGCCTGAGAACTGCTTCACGGCCAGTGTTATTATCGGGGAAGACTTCCATGTTACATTTTCTGTTTCTTGCTTGGAAGTCCCTCAGGGCTGAAGATGAATGCTTTCACTCAGCTGGGCTTCTGTGGTGTCTGAATAGTTCTGGAGCCACAGACTCTGCCACAGATGGGGCATGTGGTGTTTAGGATGGATGGATTTGACAGTGTGGATACTGCATGCTCTTCCTGCTGTTTGTACTTGGCCTCAATGTGCTCCATTCAATAGTACTTGAAGGGGTTGGTATCTTTGCAGATACTTCTCAAGTTTGTGCTTTCTGGGGCAAGCAATTCTCACGTGTCAGCAGGGATTATTGCATTTGGTTCGGGAGACTTTCACAGTGTTACAGTAGGATTCCTCAGCCCTTCTAGTGATCACTGAGAAATTTGGAACTTGGAGTGGAGAACTTATTTGGGGAGTCTTGTATTGGACATTCAAACAATGTGGCTCATCATAGTACATCATGATTCATTTCCTTTGGTGATTCACAAAGTTATCATTGAAATTAAAAAGACAAATGATCTTTCACTTTTCTCCCAGCTTTCCCAAACCCACAATAACCTTTGAAAGAGAATATAATTAACCATCGTGACACTCTATAAATCTCAGTTTACTAGAAAGAATTTCCCTTTTGTAACCCAATCTATTCATATAAGCTGTTCAATGAACCAATCAGTGTGTGAATAATCCAAAAGGGTATAGATATAGTAAGCTTTATACAACTGTTGTTTCTTTTATTATGTGCCTTTCAAACTCATAATCTTTGGAGGAATTAGTCAGGCAAAAAACAGAATTTTATTTGTGTCCTTTAAAATGTCTTCCTGAAGTTTAAATCTGTTCCTCCAGTCAGAGTACAGAGTTGTTTGCTATTTTGTATTTTGCCAGAGATATTCCACGTGTTTACACCAGATGATCCCATCACAGTCTCTGTGGGTGAAGATGTTGTACTAGAGTGCCAAGTGGTCCCAGCTATATCTCTGAACATCTTAGAGGTTCGATGGTTTACATCAGATTCAGCTTCACCAGTTCATTTATACACTGGAGGACAGGATCGGCCTGATGTACAGGACAAAGATTATCAAGGGAGGACAGAACTGTTTAAAGATGAGTTTCCCCGTGGAAATGCTTCTCTGAAACTGAAGAAGATAAAAGGATCAGACAAAGGGAGTTACACGTGTTACATTGACTCCAAAACACACCTTGACCAAGCAGTGATAGATCTGAAAGTTGAAGGTTGGTCTTTCTCATTGTAAACTGTTACTGGTCGCTGAATATTTGGATTAGAACATTTTTAAAGTCATGAATGGCAAATAATAAGCTGCTTGCTAATGGAAAATGAAAATGACAAACCATTTGCTGGACTATTCGAGATGTTAGTGTCCATAGTTCAACCTGGAAATGATAGAATGCAGGTACAGCAGATGATTCGGAAGACAAACTGAATGTTGTTTATTGCAAAGGAAAATGAAATATGAAGTGGAGATGGTTTCTATAATTGTACAGGGCATTGTGAGGCTACATCTGGAGTAAAGTATACAGTTTGGCTCTATTCCTTTAATAGGAGAGGTGATATCACTGGATTGCGACCCAGGGAGCATCATGGGAGCCTGGGCTTGCATCCTACCTTGGCAGATGGTGAAATATGATGAGTTAAGGTGATTTTGAAGGTGGATGATAAGGAAGCAATCCTTCACCCTCCCTGCAGACCTGCTGTTAGGGGAAGTAGGAGCTGCTGGGGTTATTCTGTCACAACTGGGCAGCTCAAAGGTTGTTGAGCCTGTGGGCAGGTAAATCTGGCCATATTGCAGTGTGATGTGTAAGACTCACAGGTTGGAAGGTCAACAGTCAAACAACTGCAAGCTGCAGCATGTGTGTTGGCCACCTGAACAAGACCAGCCGAAAACACTGCCTCTGTTTTGCACGGGTGGCAAGAGACAAGGAGGAGAATATAGATACAAGGGCTCGAAGAGGCTGACAGCAGGGAATCTGTATGTGTCCACAATCTCTCAGTGAACCCCAGGTCCAGGAACAATTACTCTCAGTACACCCAGCTCCGGGGGAATCTCTCAGTGACCTTCAGCTCCGGGAGCTGGGAATCTCTCAGTGACCCGGCTCCGGGAGCTGGGAATCTCTCAGTGACCTTCCGCTCCGGGAGCTGGGAATCTCTCAGTGACCCGGCTCTGGGAGCTGGGAATCTCTCAGTGACCCGGCTCTGGGAGCTGGGAATCTCTCAGTGACCTTCAGCTCCAGGAGCTGGGAATCTCCCAGTGAACCGCAGCTCCAGGAGCTGGGAAACTCTCAGTGCACCCGGCTTGTGGAGCTGGGAAACTCTCAGTGCACCCGACTCCGGGAGCTGGAAATCTCTCAGTGCACCCGGCTTGGGGAGCTGGGAAACTCTCAGTGCACCCGACTCCAGGAGCTGGGAGTCTCTCATGAAACCCCAGCTCCGTGAGCTGGGAATCTCTCAGTGACCTGGCTCGGGGAGCTGGGAAACTCTCAGTGCACCCGACTCCGGGAGCTGGGAATCTCTCATGAAACCCCAGCTCCGTGAGCTGGGAATCTCTCAGTGACCCGGCTCGGGGAGCTGGGAAACTCTCAGTGCACCCGACTCCGGGAACTGGGAATCTCTCATGAAACCCCAGCTCCAGGAGCTGGGAATCTCTCAGTGAATCCCAACTCTGGGAGCTGGGAATCTCTCAGTGAGCCGCAGCACCAGGAACTGGGAATCTCTCAGTGCGCCCGGCTCCAGGAGCAGGGAATCTCTCAGTGAACCCCAGCTCCAGGAGCAATGACAGTGGACCCAGCTCCGGGAGCTGGGAATCTCTCAGTGAGCCGCAGCTCCAGGAGCAGGGAATCTCTCAGTGAACCCCAGCTCCAGGAGCAATGATTCTTTGAGTGGACCCAGCTCCGGGAGCTGGGAATCTCTCAGTGAGCTGCAGCTCCAGGAGCAGGGAATCTCTCAGTGAACCCCAGCTCCAGGAGCAATGACTCTTTCAGTGGACCCAGCTCCGGGAGCTGGGAATCTCTCAGTGAGCCGCAGCTCCAGGAACTGGGAATCTCTCAGTGAAACCCAAATCCGGGAGCAGCGAATCACACAGTGAACCCCAGCTCTGGGAGCAGGGAATCACTCAGTGGATTCCTGATGACAGGGTTTTGCCCGAATCGTCGATTTTCTTGCTCCTCGGATGCTGCCTGAACTACCGTCCTTTTCCAGCACCACTCTAATCTTGACTCTAATCTCCAGCATTTGCACTCCTCACATTCTCCTAATGTCTCAGTAAACCCCAGCTCCTGGAATTGGGAATCTTTCAGTACGCCCCAGCTCCGGGAGCAGTGACTGCTCTCAGTGAACTCCAGTTCAAGGATCAGTTTCTCAATTGATGGAAAATCTGAAATCACCAAAAATAGATTGAAGCAGTTTGAGCACTCTCTGATGTCGGTGGGTACAGACTACACTAACGTTGGATCTGAAGCTGGGGAAAGATGGTGAGTGGTGAAGAGGGTCTCTGGAAGGAGTTTGGTAACACTTGGCAATGACCTTTTGGTTTTTAGTCATGGTTTCGAGATGGATGGGTTTTCAGCCTCAGTCGAGCAGACAATCTTCCACCATACAACCTTTGGGATGTCTTTGTTGGTGTGTTTGATATTATCTGAAATGGAACAGGGAGCTACAAGAGTGTAATAATTTACTGAAACAGAAACAGTTGTATATCACGGTGGCAGTTATTAAAAAGGAGTTTGAGAGAAGTTGAGATGAAGGAGTCCAGAATGATTCAGAATAGGATAAATAATCTGACTCATATTCAGTGATCACCTCCTGGCTGAGAAACCAGGGAGAGAACTGGTTATGATCGGAGAGATTGAAACATTATGCACCATTCCGATATTGCCTGTTTTAACATTAGCACCAACAGTTAAAATTACCCTCCTCTGATTTCAATATTTAGGTGGTCAAGAAAGGAACAGTTAATTCCATATGAAAATGTAGAACACAGAACAGTACTGCCCAGAAACAGGCCCTTCGGCCGACCATGTTTGTGCTGACCATGATGCCATTCTAAACTAATCCCATCTGCACCTGGTCCTTATCCCTTTATTCCCTACCTGTTCATGTATCTGTCTAACTGCCTCTTACATATTGCTGTGATCCCTGCTCCTTCCACCTCCCTGGCATTGCATTCCAGGCATCTACTTCCAGGTCTGTGTTAAAAAAACACCTCGCACATCTCCTTTAAACTTTTCCCCCTCATCTTAAACCTATGCTCCACCCTCAGAAAAAGAATCCAACTCTCCACCCTATACATCACCTCACTTGGTTTTATATACTTTGATCAGGTTGCCTCTCAGCCTCCAATGCTCCAGCAAAAACAATCTACATTTGTCTAACCTCTCCTTTTAGCTAATGCACTCTAATCCAATCAACATCCTGGTGAGCTTCTTTTGTATCCTGTGCAAAGTCTCCACATCCTTTCTGTGGTCTAGTGACCAGAACTGCATACAATACTCGACATGTGGCCTAAGTAAAGTTTAAACAGCTGTAACATGATTTGCCAACTTTTATATTCAATGTCCCAAGAATGCTGTACATCTTCTTTACTGCCTTATCCATTTGTGTTGGCCCTTTCAGGGAGCTTTGGGCTGCTACCCAAGATCTCTACATATCAATGTTCCGATGGATTCCATCATTTATTGTATACTTTCCTCTTGCATTTGGCATTCCAAAATGCATCATCTCACAATTTTCCGGATTAAGCTCCACCTGCCATTCCTCCACTCAACTTTTCAACTGATCTCCCTGGAAATCCTGCTGAATCCTTTGACAACCTTCCTCACTATTCATAACTCCACTAATTTTTGCATTGTCTATAAACTTACTAATCAGAACATTTACATTTTCATCCAAGTCATTTATCTATTACAAGCAACAGAGGTCCCAGCACTGATTCTTGTGGAACACTACTGGTAACAGGTCTTCAGTCAGAAGTATACCCCTCCACAACTACCCTCTAACTTCTATGACCAAGCCAATTTTGTCTCCAATTTACCAACCTATCATAGATCCCATGTGACTTAATCTTCTGGGCCAGCTTACCATGAGGGACCTTGTCATAAAATCCATGCAGGCAACATCCACTGCCCCATCCTCATCAGTCATCTTCATCACTCCCCCAAAAAACTCAATCAGCTTTGTGAGATAAGACCTCCCCTGCACAAAGCCATGCTGACAATCCCTAATGTGAGTAAATTCTGTTCCTAAGAATCTTCTCCAATAATTTCCCTACCTCTGATGTAAGGCTCGCTGACCTATAATTTCCGGGTCTATCGCTGTTACCTTTCTTAAACAAAGGAATAATTATTGACTTTTCTCCAGGTCTTCTGGGGCGTCATATACGGCCAGAGAGGATATAAAGATTGTTATCAAAGCCCAACCAATCTCCTCCCTTGCCTCTCATAGTATCATCTGATAGATCCCATCAGGGCCTGGGGACTTACCTGTTTCAATATTTTCCAACATCACCTCCTTTTTAATACTGGAAGAATAGCAACAGACTGCATCCTAATTTTACCATCATCTTGTGTCCTTCTCCTTGGTGAGTGATAACATAAGGTACTTTTGAAGGACCACTTTCTGGAGCTCCATGCATACGTTCCCTCCTTTGTCTTTGGGTTTCCCTAGCAACCCGCTTGCTCCTTGGAGACAAAATGCCTTAGGATTCTCCTTAATTCAACTGGCCAAGGCCATTTCATGGCCCTTTTAGCCCTTGTCATTCCCTGTTAAAGTTCTTTATTTCTGCCGTTATATCCCTCAAGGGATCCTCTGATTACAGGTTCCTAAATCTTATGTATGCTTCCTTTTTATGTTTGACTAAACTTTCAATCTCTCTTGTCATCCAGGGTTCCTGAATCTTGCCAACCTTATCTTTTATCCTGACAGAAACGTGCTTGACCTGAACTCTGATCAACTGGCCTTTCAAAGACTCCCACATGTTTGAAGTAGATTTATCCTCAAACAGCCACTCCAATCTAATTTGTCTAGTTCCTACCTAATACTGTTGTCATTAAAGTTCCTCCAATTTGCCAGTTTTACCTAAGGACCAATACTATTTTTCCATAACTACCTTAAAACTTACAAAATTATGATCAGTGTTCCCAAACTGGACCCCACTGAAACTTCAATCGCCTGGCCAGGCTCATTCCCCAATGCAAAGTCTAATTTGGCCCCTCCCTTTATTGGACTATCTACATATTGTTTCAAGAAAACCTCCAAACAAATTCTGCCCTGTCTACCTCCCTGGCATTAAGGGAGTCCCAATCAATATTGGGGAAGTTAAAATTACTCTCCCCAACAACTCTGTTGTTTTTATACCTTTCCATGATCTGCTTACATATCTGCTCCTTTATTTCCCACTGATTATTGGGAGGCCTTTGGTAGTGATTGAAGCTTTCTTATTCCTGATTTCTACTCATATGACCTCACTGGATGATCCCTCCAAGATGTCCTCTCTTAGTGCAGCTTTGACATTCTCCTTAATAAGTCATGCAACTTGCCCATCCCTTTTCCATCCCTCTTTATTATGCCTGAAATATCTAAACCCTGGAATGTTGAGCTGACAGTCCCACCTTTCTCTCAATCAAGTCTCTGTATTGGCTGTTCTCTGTAATTGTTGTTTCATGAACTAATCCAGATCTAGGCTCATTTACCTTACCTGTTATACTCCTTACATGAAATATACATCAGATTACCAGTCCTGGTGTGTTCATTAACCAGGTCCTGCCTGTTCTTCCTATTAGACTGACTTGACTTAATGACTACCTTTACTTCACATCACATGCCGACCTACTGCTCTGGTTTCCACTCCCAACACCACCACTACCAACTCCTCCTGCCGGTGCCATTCTGGACTAAAATGGTTATGTGCTGTTAAATTAAACATTTAACAACGAATATGAGTTGAATGATTGATTAAACCCTAATTGCAGAGTTTGGACACCAGCCTTGGGTTCACGTGGAGGAAAGCAGCAAAGGAGGACTTTGTGTTGTGTGTCAGTCAGACGGATGGTATCCTGAGCCACTGATACACTGGGAAAATGGGGAAGGAGAAGATGTGACAGCACAGTCTGAAACAGAATTCATTCAGGACTCCACAGGCCTCATCACCGTCCAGAGTTATATTGATGTCACAAGTGATTCTGTAAACAGGTTTTCATGTTTCATAGAAAACCAGTTATTGAGCAAAGGACAAGTGTCTCATCTCCAGATATCAGGTAGGTGTGAGTTCAGTAACAATTTGATGAGCAATATTTCTCCTCTCCTGAAGACAATAACTCAGACTGGGTGTGGATCATGAGCATTGATTCTTCTCTGGACTACACCCAATCGGCTGCTTTTCATATTTAAACCTGAAACTTTGGGAAGTGAATTGACCATCCACAACCCTGAAGTTTGGCCTGATGTGTCCTCACCCAATGTCCACATTTCATATTCCAGCTGTAGCCACTGGGTTGAGATTAGGACCAAGGACACTCAGTATTGTGGTTTTGGCTGAGTGTTATTCTGAGAAACAAATGTTTGTTCAGAACTTCACCTGGAATCCAAGTGATTCCAAGTTCTATCAATAGAGACCCTTCTTGTTACTGGTATTATTTACCTGTATCAGCAACAGAGATTATGGTAAGAATTGATTAACTGATGTTATCTGGGAGGAAAACTCACTGTTTTGGACATTACAAATCAGATACTAATTCCTTTCTTTTTTTAACCCCAGATGAGTTCTTCGCCAAAGTCAATGCGACCAATATCTGGCTGGTAATTCTCTCGGTGTTTGTCAGCCTTGTAATTATGGCAATTACTGTTGATGTAATGGTCCACAGAAAAGAGGACAAAATGATTAAAGGTAGGAGCAAAATAGGCCATCAAAAGATGAGATTTATGTTTGTAAATTAAGGAGAAACAGTAGATAAATTGAAATTAATTGTAACTGTAGCAGATGTCTAACCATCTAAAATTAATATGTACTAGAATGTAGAGTGAAAATGATAGTTCATTTTTGTCTGTTTAGGAATAATCACTTATTTAACCACTGATTCTCGGATAAAGAATGAAACATTATCTAATCAATCTCTGGGGAGGAATGAGACCTTTTTGAAATTTATTTTGCGTCATGTGTATCACTGGCTTGGCCAGAATTTATGGCACATCCATAACTGTCATTGAGAAGGTGGTAGTGAGATGCTTTCTTGATCCACTCTGGTCTGGGTGGTGTGGGTACATCCACAGGCTTTTTCTTTCTGTCACAGTTTGATATAACTGAGTGGCCTCTGAGGCCATGTCAGAGGGCAGGTCAAAGTCAATCGCATCACTGTGGGTCTGATCGATTTCCTTTCCTGAAGGATATTAGTAAAACAATCAGGAACTTCATGATCAGTATCAGCTAAATTTAACTTATTGTATGATTCCAGATTCATTGAATTCCCCAGCTGAAAAATGTCCCATGTAATGATGTTAAAAATCATATAACACCAGGTTATAGTCCAACAGGTTTAATTGGAAACACTTAAATGGTGTTGTGTGATTTTTAACTTTGTACATCTCCAAATCATGGCCATCTAATGATACCATCCTTGGGATAAACTGTCCAGAATGTTGTGTCTCCAATCTGGAGAGGGTGATGGGTGCAGGATGGCATTGTGCCAGCGTTCTTTGAGACTTTGTCACAGCAATTTTATTAAATATTCTGTTTGCTAGGCCTTGTCCCACACACCCCGTCCTGCCACTCACTTGCTGTGGCCACACATGACAACCTAATACCAAAGCATTCTCCAGACACCTACATAGTTTCTTATAGCCCTTCTGCCGACTTAGTGCTAACTCATGCCCCATATCCACCATCCTTTGCTGAGACCCTCCACACCAACTCATTGTGTCCACAAAGGGTAAACCTCAGGGCCTATGGTGAAATAAAACAAAATAAAATAAATTGATAAATATCTATAACACAGTTCACTCTATAAAAACAAATGTTGGCAATCACAATGCCTTATAAAAAGCAGCAAATCTTTAATAGCCTCCTTGTCAATCAAACTGTGGTCATATAGATGTGCAATGTAATAATAACAAGCTGTACAATGCAGGAAAACAGTAATCATGCCATCATGTGAGTAATGTTAACAATCAGCTATTGAAATTGGCAGCCCAGGTTTTCCTGTTCACTTCACAGACACAAGCAGGTTGGTTTCTTTCATTGTTTAAAGGGTAGCCTGTTTAAATAAACTGACAGCTGATGGTTCCATAAACGTTGTATATCTATCATAACAATTCATAATTCAGCATTGAGTTCAAATGGGTTGTGAGTGTGCATTTCTTTCATCAGGAGTCAAGGCTTGCCCTCTTTCTCTTACTGAGGAGAATAGAATCTGGTGGGTTCATGTCTTTGTTCAGGATCATTGCACATACCTAAACTTTATACATCATTGACCCTGTCCTCATTTCGGCCATACCTTTTTCCAATGCAAGGCCATTTCCATGGCTCTAGCACCAAACTTTGTACCCTGGATCAAACTGTCTCTCTTGCTTGGTGGAATCTGGTGTCTGGCTTCAGTGTTCCTGATGCTGTTTCATCCTCTCTCCCCAGGTCCAGGAAGATCACACTTAACTTTGTGTGGAGTCTGCTACTCATTAGCTACTCTGCGAAGCTATCACTGCAGTTACGTGTGCAGTGATCCTATAATCAAATAAGAACGCTGACAGCTTGGTATCGAGTGAAGCTACAGGCTGTTTCTACAAGCCTGCCTTCAAAGTTTGGTCTGTTCTTTCCTCCAGCCCATTGAATGATGGGTGATACAGACCTGTCCTTCTTAGCTGAATTCCATTCTACATTTGTGGGCGGCACGGTGGCACAGTGGTTAGCACTGCTGCCTCACAGCGCCAGAGACCCGGGTTCAATTCCCGACTCAGGCGACTGACTGTGTGGAGTTTGCACGTTCTCCCCGTGTCTGCGTGGGTTTCCTCCGGGTGCTCCGGTTTCCTCCCACAGTCCAAAGAGGTGCAGGTTAGGTGAATTGGCCATGCTAAATTGCCCTTAGTGTTAGGTAATAAGGGGTAAATGTAGGGGTATGGGTGGGTTGCGCTTCGGCGGGTCGGTGTGGACTTGTTGGGCCGAAGGGCCTGTTTCCACACTGTAAGTAATCTAATCTAATCTAATCTAATTAAGAAATAACCAAATTCCTTGCTGGTAAATGATGGCTCATTATCTGTAACCATCCCTTCTGGGACTCTGCGTGTTGAAAAGATGTGTGGCAGTTTTTCTGTTGTTTCTCCCGTGTTTAACGAATGGACCCTACACACGTCCAATCATTTTGAGTGGGCGTCTACATATACTCAGAAAGTTAACCCATGAAAGGACCTGCATAGCTGATGTGCAGCCAGGTCCAAGCTTTACCCGACCATTCCCATGAATGTGGGGAATCTGCTGGCATTAACGTTTGCCCTTCGTGGCACCCTGGGCACTGGCCCACCAACATGGCTATGTCTGCATCCCAGCCTGGCTGTGAGATGTAACTGCTCGCCAATGTTTACATTTTGGAAGCCCCTGGATGGCCCTGGTAGAGTTCAGCCAATATCTGGCAGCGATTTTCACTCGGGATAATCACTCTTGCTCTCCATAATAACGTGCTGTCCTCTCCTGTGATCTGGGCTCGCTGAGTCCAAAAGACTTTCAATTTTGTTGATGGCATTTTGGATTCCCCCATCAATACCAGTTGTTTCAGTTTTGCAAGGATTGGATCTTCATGCCTTCTCTTCCAAAACGCTCCATATATATTACACACAAAAAGGTCCCAGTATTGATCCCTGACGGACACCACCAGTCACAAATCCCCGATCAGAAAAAACACTCTTCCACCGCTACTCTCTGGCTTCTATGACTAAGCCGATTCTCAACCTATCTTACCAGCTCACTGCAGATCCATCTGACTTTATCATCCTGCCACAAGGTTCCTTGTCAAAGGCTTTGCTAAAATCCATGTAGACAACACCCACCACTTTACCCTCATCAATCATCTTTGTCACTTCATCAAAACACTCAATCACATTTGTGAGACACAATCTCCTCCACACAAAGCCATGCTGCCTGTCAATAATAAGTCCATATTTTTCCAAATGTGACTAAACCCTATCTCTAAGAGTCTTCTCCAATAATTTCCCTACCACTGACATGAGGCTCACCAGCCTGTAATTTCCCAAATTATCCCTAATGTCCATTGTAAAGAAGGGAACAACATTGGCTATTCTCCTGTCCTTTGGAATCTCTCCTGTTTTTAAAGAGGATACAACAATTTCAGACAAGGCCCCAGCAATTTCATCCTTCGTCTCCCTCAATATTCTGGGATAGATCCCATCAGTTCTTAGGGATTTGTCTGCCTTAATTCTTTTTAAAACAAACAACCCTTTTTTTTCATATTGACATGTCCCAGAATATTAACATACCCCTCACTAGGCTGACCTTGTACAATGTCTTTGTCCTTTGTGAATACTGATGCAAAGTATTCATAAAAGATCTCACCTACATTCTCTGGCTCCAGGTATAAATTTCCTCCCTTGTCCTGGAATGGACCTACCCCTTCCTTAGCTAATCTTTTACTCCATATATGCATTTAAATTTCCTTTGGATTTTACTTAGTCCTATTTGACAAGGTCTTTCCATGACCCCTTTTAGCTCTCCGAACTGCTTGTTTAAGTTCTTTCCTGCTTCCTTTATATTCCTTGAGGGATCTATCTGTCTTGAATTTCCAAAGCATTACATATGCTTCTTTTTCCTTTGTGACTAACCTCACAAGTTCTCTTGTCATCCAAGGTTTCTAAGTCTTGCTATCCTTATCCTTCACTTTCACAGAAATATGCTGGTTCTGAACTCTTACCAACTAGCCTTTGAAAGATTCCTACATGACAGATGTGGATTTATCTTCAAATAGCTGTCCCCAGTCTACATTCGCTGGTTTCTGCCTGATATTGTCATTGTCATCTTTTTGCCAGTTTTGTCCTTTCACCCAAAGAGTAATCTTATTCTTATCCATAAGTCACTTAAAACTTCTAGAATCTTGGTCACTGTTTCCATTTCACTTACTTGGCAGCGCTCATTCCCCAAACCCAGCCCCTTCCCTGCAATAGGTTGAGACATGATCTGATAGAGTTTATAAAATAATGAGAGGTATATACAGGGTTATTGGTAGTTGTCATTTTTGAGGTGAGAGGAGAGAGATTTAAAAAAAGACTTGAGGAGAAAATATTTTACACAGAGAGTGGTTTGTGTGTTGAATGAATGCCCTGAGGAAGTGGTGGATGCAGACATATTTACAACATTTAAAAGACATTTGGATAGAGACACGAACAGGAAAGGCTTGGAGGGATTATGGGCTAGGAGCAGGCAGGTGGGGCTAGTATAGTTTGAGATTCTGTTCAGCATGGACTGGTTAGACCAAAGGGTGTCTGACTCTATGACTCTATTGACATATTGCTTCAAGAAGGCCTCCGGGATGCCACGACCAAACTGCAACCCCTCAGCACCGCCCCTCGCCCATACAAACCCCTCACATTAACAGAGTCCTAGTCAATGAATGGCAAGTTAAAACCTCCCACCACAACAACCCTGTTGATTTCATAATTTTCCACAATCTGTCCACATAGCTGTTCATCGATCTCCTATTGGTTGTTGGGAGAAATGCAGTACAACCCCATCAAAGTAATTGCATACTTCCTGATCCTGAGCTCTACCCATATGGCCTCGCTGAATGAGCCCTCCATGGTGTCCTCCCGCAGTACAGCTGTAATATTCTCCCTAATCAGTAACAACATGCCCCCAACCTCTTTTATATCCCTCTCTATCTCACCTGAAATGTCTAAATCCTGGAACATTAACCTGCCAGTTTTGACACTCTTGCAACAAGTCTCTGTAATAGCTACAAGACCATGGTTATTTGTTCTAATCCAAGCCCAACGTTCAGTTGCCTTCCTTGTTCTACTCCTTGTATTAAAACACATGCACCGCAGACCATCAGTCCGACCATGTTCACAAATCTCTCCCTGTCTGTTCTTCCTCTTACTGCCTTTATTTTACTCACTGATCGACTACTCTGGTTCCAGAATCTCCCCTGCCACACTAATTTAAAGCCTCCCGAATGACACGAGCAAAGTTTCCCACAACAATATTGGTGCCCCTCCAGTTTATGTGCAATCCAACCTCCTTGGACATGTTCCACCTGCCCTGGTTGACAATCCAATGATCCACATACCAGAAATCCTCCCTCCTAGACCAGTCATTTCGTCATATTTAACTGTCCTATCTCCCTATTCCTAGCCTCACTCACACTTGGCACAGGGAGTATTCTCAAGATTACAATGCAAGAGGTCCTGCTTTGTAACTTGCCACTTAAGTCCCTGAACTCCCTTTGCAGGACCTCATCATGCCTCCTGCCTATACCTTTAGTACCAATGTGTACCACAACCTCTGGCTGATCACTCTCCATTTTGAGAATGTCCTGTGCTCACTCAAAGACATCCTTAACCTTGGCACCAGGGAGGTCACACAACATCCTTGAGTCCCTTTTTCAATCACAGAAACTTCTTCTATGCCCTTGCCTTTACAGTCCCCTGTTACCATTGCTCTGTTACAGTTTGCCCTTCTCTGCTGTACAACAGAACCAGCTATGGTGCCAATGCTCTGCAACTTTCACCACCCCCTAATGGGGGGGTTCACCTAACAGTATCCAAAATAGTGTGCTTGTTAGAAAGGGGGATAGCCACAGGGCACTCCTACCCAGTGGTTAGTAGGACTGCCTCACAGCACCAGGGACCTCGGTTTGATTCTAGGATTTACATGCACTTGGAAGGACAAGGACTGATTAGGGATAGTCAGCGTGGCTTTGTACATGGGAAATTGTCTCTCAGTAACTTGATTGAGGTTTTGAAGAAGTGACGAAGAAGAGCAGTGAGAATTGTCCATATGAACGTCAGCAACGTGTTTGACAAGGTCCTGCATGGCAGACTCATTAGTAAGATTAGGTCACGTGATCCAGGGAGAGCGAGCCATTGGATAGAAAACTGACTTGAAGGTAGATGATAAAGATTGGTAATGGAGGGATGCTTTTCAGACTGGAGACGTGTGACTGGTGGTGTGCCACAAGGATCAGTGCTGGGTCCACTGCTTTTCATCATTTATATAAATGATTTGGATGTGAATAGAGGAGGTAGTGGTTAGTAAGTTTGCAGATGACACCAAAATCGATTATAAAGTGGACAGTGAAGAAGGTTATCTCTGAGGTCAACAGGACCTTGATCAATGGGCTGAAGAGTGGCAGGTGGAGTTTAATTTAGAGGAATAGGACGTGTTGCATTTTGGGAAGACAAACTAGGGCAGGGCTGTACAGTGAATGGTAGGGCGTGGGGGAGTGTTACTGAACAAACTAGGGCAGGGCTGTACAGTGAATGGTAGGGTGAGGGGGAGTGTTACTCAACAAACTAGGGCAGGGCTGTACAGTGAATGGTAGGGTGAGGGGGAGTGTTGCTGAACAAACTAGGGCAGGGCTGTACAGTGAATGGTAGGGTGAGGGGGAGTGTTACTCAACAAACTAGGGCAGGGCTGTACAGTGAATGGTAGGGCGAGGTGGAGTGTTGCTGAACAAACTAGGGCAGGGCTGTACAGTGAATGGTAGGGTGAGGGGGAGTGTTACTCAACAAACTAGGGCAGGGCTGTACAGTGAATGGTAGGGTGAGGGGGAGTGTTACTCAACAAACTAGGGCAGGGCTGTACAGTGAATGGTAGGGTGAGGGGGAGAGTTGCTGAACAAACTCGGGCAGGCCTGTGCAGTGAATGGTAGGGCGAGGGGGAGTGTTGCTGAACAAATGAGGGCAGGGCTGTACAGTGAATGGTAGGGCATGGGGGAGTGTTGCTGAACAAACTAGGGCAGGGCTGTACAGTGAATGGTAGGGCATGGGGGAGTGTTGCTGAACAAACTAGGACAGGGCTGTACAGTGAATGGTAGGGTGAGGGGGAGTGTTACTGAACAAACTAGGGCAGGGCTGTACAGTGAATGGTAGGGTGAGGGGGGGGTGTTACTGAACAAAGAGACCTTGGATTGCAGGTGCATTGTTCCTTGAATGGGAGTCGGAGGTAAATAGGTTGGTCATAATGTTGAGTATAGGAGTTGGAATGTCATGTTGCAGTTGTACAGGACATTGGTGAGGCCATATTAGGAATACTGCTACAATTCTAGTCCCTCCTCTATAGGAAGGATGTTGTTAAACTTGAAAGGATGCAGAAATAGTTTACAAGGCCATTGCCTGGACTGGGGGGGTTGATGTTTTATAGGGAGAGTCTGAATAGGCTGGGCCATTTTTCTGGAGTGATGGAGGTTGAGGGGTGACCTTATAGAGGTTTGGAAAATCATGAGGGGCATAAATAGGGTAAATAGACAAGGTATTTTTCCCTAGGGTGGGGGAGTTCAAAATCAGAGGGTTTAGGTTTAAGGTGGGAGGGGAAAGATTTAAAAAGAACCTGAGGGGTGAGTTTTTCATGCAGTGGATAGTGCTGAATGTCTCGATGACTATAAGTCACACAAAGCTTGCATCCAGGTTCAGCCAATAGAAGAGAAGTTGGCCTTTATTTCAGGGATTGGAATATAAAAGTAGAGAGGTTTGCTAAATCAATATTTGAGGCATTAGTCTAGATCATGGCTGGAACTTTGGTGTTGACGTTTCAATGAGAGAAGAGGAGCATCACAAGCAGACAGAATTAAAACAGCCACCCACAAATAAAGTGCATGCATTTTATGGGGAGGTGATCTCCTTGTGGTGTTATCACTGAATTGTAGACCTAGAAAATGTCTGGAGATCCTGGTTTGAATCATGCCACGGCAGATGGTGGAGTTTCAATTCAATAAAAGTATCTGGAATTAAGAGTCTCACGATGACCATGAATCCATTGTCAATTGTTGGAAAAACCCATCTGGTTCACTAATGTCCTTTAGGGAAAGCAACTGCTGTCCTTACCTGGTCTGGCTTACATGTGACTCCAGACCCACAACAATGGGGTTGACTTGTAACTGCCCTCTGGGCAATTAGGGATGGGCAATCAATGCTGCCTGACCAGTGATGCCCCCATCCTGTGAATGAGTGAAAAAAGCTTCATGTGCTCAGCCCTAGGAGGACTGGCAGGACAAGTGCTGGGAGTGTGCTTCCTTCTTAGGAACTGTTATGACACGAGTAAACCTTCCTGCTTAATTTACAACCAGCAACACAGAAATGATTTATCCCGTGCAGTAATCTGTGAAAATTCGGGAGGCCAAGAACTATTTAAAGTAAAAAATAACAACTTTATTTCTTAAAGTATAACAGAGAATAATTAACTAACAACTATTTACAACTGTTTTTTCTAACCTATCTTTTACCCTCCCCTTCTATAATACAAGTCTGATAAAACCCCCGAATAAGATTTACCAAAATGCAACCTTCCAAAACCAGCCAGCTGTCGAATCTTCTCGTTATGTCTTCCTCTGTCATTTCTTCATCTTAGGGATTTCTGTTTCACAGGTTACTGATTGATAAAGGTACCTTTAAGAGAGCTATTCTCTGGGCAGTCTTCAAGTGCTGGTGGCTTGGCAGTTCTCCTCCCAACTGTTCAATTTTCCCTGGTCTTATACCCCCAACACATCGGATTGTGTCATTGGCTTTTAAGATTGTCAATATACAAAACTCAAACTTGATTGGAGTTTGGTATTTTTGGAAGTATAATTGAAACTGCTTGGCCTAATTCGAATTTATTTTGTAATTTCCAAGCAACCACCTAATCACGTTGTTCGACTAAATGTTACATTATATCTTGTTCAGATCACTTGATGCTGTCAGGTAGTTCTGCTAGCTTTTAACTCTCTTAAAGGTACAGTACACCCACATTGTCATAGCAGTAACAAAGATGGACATTGGCCTATCCATTCCCATTGGAAAATGTTTTGAGCTGTTGTTGCTGGTGGCATGAACCATTTGCCATGTTTGATGAGGAAGCATATCATCACTCATTGGTTTAGATTACTTACAGTGTGGAAACAGGCCCTTCGGCCCAACAAGTCCACAGCAACCCACCCAGACCCATCCAGACCCATTCCCCTACATTTACCCCCTCACCTAACACTACGGGCAATTTAGCATGGCCAATTCACCTAACCTGCACATGTTTTTTGGACTGTGGGAGGAAACCGGAGCACCCAGAGGAAACCCACGCAGACACAGGGAGAATGTTTCTCTGGCTATTGTTCAGCTGAGCAGTTTTGTTGAAATCCAGCTCATATATTATCACAAGAACATGAGGAGAAAGGTGAAAAATGCCAATTATAAATTCTGTCAAGATTGTCAACTTGAGATTTAGAATTTTAAAATGTTGTTCTGATCCCAGCTGATGGTTCTGCTGGTCAAGTCTGTGTTCTGTTTGTGTCTCTGATGTTGCTGTTATAGGGTGTGGCAGTAGCTGCAGAATCTCTCTCACTAACACATTCCTGTGTTCTTGTCTTTCAGAACTGGAGTTGTTCTGCACTTTGGAAGGTAAGCTGTTTCAGAACCATTTCAGGATTCTGATTTAAAAATTCCCGTTTCACTGCATGGGAATCCAGGAATTTGATCACAGTGGGTGGAATTTTATAATAATGTGTGGGTCGGAATGAAGTGGTCTATGGTGAGAAAGTCCATTGAGACCCATTTCAATGTCACTGCCCGACATTGAGGTGAGATTCTCACGAGGCAGCAGCAGTAGTCTGTAAAAGAGGATTATTGTTAATGACGATCTTATTAACTGCACACCTCACCTCACTAAGATGCAGCTTTCTATCTCACCAAACCTGCCAGACAAATTGGACACTGAGAATTCTCAACATGGAGATGAGAACGTGTACCTGGTGACTTCAGCTCACTGCTCACTCCAAAGGGTTCTCCGTGTTGGATATCAGAGGCCAACATCTCAGGGCACAATCTATTGGCACCAGCCACTCATGACCCATGACCACAGACATTGGCATCCAACATGTGCCAGCCTCTAAACCCCTTCATGGCACATTTCCAAACCACTTGCCTCTGCACCTTTGGGTACAATGGCAGCTATCACTGTAATGCTGCTGCTGGGAGACTGTGCACTCAGAGACACACACTCAGCTCAAGAATTGGACAAATCTGTATCTCTGGGATATTCAATTGCTGTCTTACCACTTTCACTATTGCTTGGAACATTTTCCCTCACTCAGCATTACCGACATCAATCCCTGACACCTCGCCGCATGTACCAACAGTAACAGGAGAAAGTGAGGGCTGCAGATGCTGGAGATCAGAGTGGAAACGTATGGCGCTGGAAAAGCACAGCAGGTCAGGCAGCATCCGAGGAGCAGGAGGATCGATGTTTCAGGCATGAGCCCTTCATCAGGAATGTGGTGATAGGAAAGGAGGCTGAGAGATAAATAGGAGGGTGGGGGTGGGGCTGAGGGAAAGGTAGCTGAGAGTGTGATGGGTGGATGGAGGTGGGGAGTGATGATGATAGGTCAGAGGGGAAAGTGGACTGGATAGATGGGAAGGAAGATGGACAGGTAGGACAGTTCAAGAGGGTGGTGCGGAGTTGGAGCATTGGTTCTGGGATGAGAGAGGGGGTAGCAGGAATGAGGAAACTGGTGAAATTGACGCGATGCCATGTGGTTGGAGGGTCCCAAGACAGAAGATGAGACACCAGGCATCTGGTGGCTTGGATTT
Source organism: Chiloscyllium plagiosum (assembly GCF_037043375.1). Taxonomy (NCBI): domain Eukaryota; kingdom Metazoa; phylum Chordata; class Chondrichthyes; order Orectolobiformes; family Hemiscylliidae; genus Chiloscyllium; species Chiloscyllium plagiosum. The sequence goes on along the minus strand of NW_028270173.1, from coordinate 11,999,063 downwards.
GGCTGTGGAGTAGGCCCAGGACTTGCATGTCTTGGCAGTGAGGGAGGGGGAGTTGAAGTGGTCATAGGCTGATGGGGTTGTTTGGTGCATGTGTCCCAGAGATGTTCCCTGAAACGTTCTGCAAGTTGACGTCCTGTCTCCCCAGTGTAGAGGAGATCACATTGAGATCAACAGACACAGTGGATGAGGTGTTTGGATGTGCAGGAAAATCTCTGCTGGATGTGGAAGGATCCTTTGGGGCCTTGGATGGTTGTGAGGGGGGAGAGGTGTGGGTGCAGGTTTGTGGTGTGTGGTAGGATGAGGCTAGAACTGAACATGAGTCTTGGAGTGACAGAGTCTATAGTTAATGAGGTGAGTTCGGTAAGATATGGGAGAAAAGCTGCTGGACATCACATCAGTGAAACTTGATGCAATTGACTGATAACCAAAAAAGAATATTCAGCCCAATGTTTTACAATCCTGCTTGTTTCTCCTGATGAGCCTACACCAGTGACCGTGACTATTTCACATTCCTGTGAACCTCTCACCCCGTTATGTTTAAACAACATCCCACTGCAGGTCGCTACAACTGGGTGTGCAGTGAGTTAGATGTTGATCCTTCACCTTCTGGATTGTGTGGTTCAGAGGCTCGGATCCTGACTTTGTACAATTTAGAAACACATTTATGCATAAGATACAAATATTGGAATCACGTAACATAGAACAGTCCACATTTCTTTGTTTTTCTTTCTCCAGTGGAAGCTCTTTAACTGTTAACTCTTGATTATCCAGTGGATTAGGTGTCTTTTTCTGATGCAGCTGGTTTGACACAGTCCTTTCTTAATTAAGGCTTTAGCAATAATAATGTAATTGATCTCTGCCTGTTCTTCAAAAATATGCTTCACATGAGGGAGCAAAGGACAGAGTGAAACATTATTATGTTTGGATTAATGAACACTACAAATTAATTTCATTATTATACTATCAACAATAATACATTGTAGTCTTTTATTTGATTTGCATGTCTGCTTTGTTCTTTTAAGTCTCAACTATGGGCCTGAACCTGGTAAATGGAGTTTAATTGGATAAATGCAATTTTGGCTGGAACAATAAAATGGCAAATTATTATTTAAATGGGAAACAGATTGAAAGTTTGTTGGTGCAGAGGGATCTGGGTGTCTTTGTGCATGAGTCACAAAGGGTATGCAGGTGTAGCATATACTAAGAAAGACCAATAGAATCCTGGCATTTATTGCAAAAGGACTGGATTATAAAAGTAAAGTAGTGTTGTTATAATTATGTAAGGCATTGCTGAGACCACACCTGGAATATTGTGTCCAGGGTTTGGTCTCCTTACTTGATGTGGTGGATGTGGTGGCACTGGGGGCAGTTCAAACATCGTTCTCCAGGTTGATTCCTGGGATGAAAGGACTGTCATATGAGGAGCAGTTGAATATCTTGGGCTTGTACTCTGTGGAATTCAGAAGAATGAACGGAGAATCTGATGGAGGAACATAAAATGCTGAAGGGTATTAACAAAGTGGATGTTGATCAGATGATTGCCCCTTGTGAGAATCTTGAACAAAAGGTAATAGATGCTGAGTGAGAGAAGGTACTTGCAAAACTGAGATGGGGAGAAACTACTCCTCTCAGAGAGCTGTGAATCTGTGGAACTCACTGCCCCAGACTGCAGTGGAGGCCGAATCAATCAATCAAATCAAGAAAGAAATAGATAGGTTTCTGATGAAAAGTGGGATAAAGGGCTATGGGGAACAGGCAGAAAAGTGGAGTTGAGACCAGGGTAAGATCAGCCATAATCATGTTCCATGGTGGTGTGGACCCAAAGGGCTGCATTGTCTACTCCCTCTCCGAATTCCTAGGTTCGCAAATTCCCATGTTCCTATGTTTTTATTCTTCATTGGAGAATGAGTTTGCTGATTGGTCACTCTGCCTGAGATAACAGCCTCAGCACAATGGGATCCTCCCACTCGATTTCTCTTCCTCCCCCCATTACCCAGTGAAAAACAGAAAGAGAATCTCCACATTACATCCAGAATCTGACTGTCTCTCCAGGGGACATGTTATCACCAAGAATCCCTGCAAAATGTGCATGGAACAGGTGGAAGTAACAGTAACTTTATGGTTCGGTTCAGATGTCAGGCTTTTCAGTTCCAGGTGTGTCACTGGGCCAGAGTTGAAATGTAACAATCATGGGCTGATCCCATGAGATCAAAATACTGTAAACACTTCCCAATATTCCAGTCCCAGTTTCCAATCTGTACCTCTGTCTTCACATGCAATTGAATGTGATAATTATTTTGTGATGAACAGAGTGTTTGAGCCAATAGATAATAAAAAGGTTCTGGAAATATTCAATAGACTGGGCAGCATGTTTGGAGAGAGAATCCAAGTTAATGGTTCAGGTTAATGACCTTTGTCTGAGCGGGCAAAACAGATGTCTCAGGTCTAGAGTAAGTGCTGAGGACAGGAGAGGGAGAGGAGGAGAAGAAGGTTGAAGTGCAAAAGGAATGAAGGGAAAGGTTCATGATAGGGTGGAAGGCAGAACTGCTTCAGTGATGAAATAGACAGTGGTGTCAGGGAAAAAGGGATGGAAATGGGACAAGTTTTTATGCCTCATTGGGATGATACATTGGAAATCAAGTTCTGTTATTCCTGATTAAAGGTTTTTAAAAGCGCACAAAGTTCCCTAATTTATTTGTCCTTTATATCTAAGTTGACAAAAAGCAACAACCTGGTCTCTACAATTAAAGAAAATAACATCGAGTCATAGAGGTGTACAACATGGAAACAGGTCCATGCCAACCAGATATCCCGACCCAATCTAGTTCCATTCGCCAGCACTTCGACCAGAGCTATCTAAACCTTTCCTATTCATGTACCCATCCAGATGCCTTTAAATGTTGTATTTGTCCCAGTCTCCACCACTTCATCTGGCAGCTTGTTCCATGCACACACCACCTTCTGCATGAAAGAGATGCCCCTCAGGCCTCTTTTAAATCTTTCCCCTCTAACATTAAACCTAGATGCTCTGGCTCAGGGAAAAAGGCCTTGGCTATTCACTCTATCCATACCCCTCATTGTGCGAAATGGAACAGACTTCAAACCGATCTAGCAGCTCAAGACTGGGCATCCATGAGCCGCTGTGAGCCATCAGCAGCAGAACTGTACTCCAACACAATCTGTAACCTTATGGCCTGGCATATCCCCCACTCAACCATTACCATCAAGGCAGGGGATCAACCCTGGTTTGATGGGGAGTGCAGGGGGGCATGCCAGGAGCAGCACCAGAATATCTGAAGATGAGGTGTTAACCTGGTGAAGCTACCAAACAGGACTACTTGCCTGGCAAATGGCATAAAGTGATAGACAGAGCTAAGTGATCCCACAGCCAACAGATCAGATCTAAACTCTGCCGTCCTTCCACATCCAGTCATGAATGGTGGTGGACAAACTCATTGGAGGAGGAGGCTCCACAAATATCCCCATCCTCAAAGATGGAGGAGCCCAGCACATCAGAGCAAAAGACAAGGCTGAAGCTTTCACAGCAAACTTCAGTCAGAAGTAGATGACCCATCTTGGGCTCCTCCAGTGGCCCCCAGCATCAGATTCCAGTCTCCAGCCAATTCAGTGCACTCTATGGTGATATCAAGAAACAGTTGGAGACACTGGATACTGCAAAGGCTATGGGCCCTGATAACATTCCAGCAATAGAACTGAAGACGTGTGCTCCAGAACTTACTACTCCCCTGGCTAAGCTCTTCCAGTACAGTTACAACACTGGCATCTACTCAACAATGGGGAAAATTGCCCAGGTACATCCTGTACATAAAAAGCAGGACAAATCCAACTCGGCCAATCACCGCCCAATCTACCCACACTCCATCATCAGTAAAGTGATGGAAGGGGTCATCAACAGTGCTATCAAGCAGAACCTGCTCAGGAACAAGCTGCTCAGTGACGCCCAGTTTGGGTTTCACCAGGGTCACTCAACTCCTGACCTCATTACAGCCTTGGGTCAAACATGGACAAAAGAGCTGAATTCCAGAGGGGAGGGGAGAGGAACAGTCCTTGACATCAAGGCTGCACGTAACTGAGTAGGGCATCAAGGAGCCCTGGCCAAACCAGAATCTGTAGTTTCTTACAGCCCTGGGCAGAGTAGTTACCGTGCCAAGCCGTGATGCATCCAGATCGAATCCATAAAGTTGATGGGAGCCTTATGGACATGTCAATTCCCTTAGCCTCCTGAGGAAGAAGAGGCATTGTTGTACCTTCCTGACCTTCACATCAGTCTGGGTGGATCAGGACAGATTGTTGGTTATCGCCATTCCAAGAAATTGACGTTCTCAACCATCTCCACTTCAGCGCCATTGATGTAGATTGGGCCATGTCCTCCTCCTCGCTTCCTGAAGTCGATGATCAACTCTTTAGTTTTGCTGACATTGAGGGAGAGATTGTTCTCTTTATACCACTATGACTCGATGACATCACCAAGCACTAAATATCTTTCACGTATTCTGATTTGTCATTAGTTGATATCCAGCCTACAACTGTGGTGTCGTCAACAAACTTGTAGATGGAGTGCAGATGAAATGTGGCCATCGAGTCAGGGAGTACTGTAGAGGACTGAGTACGCAGATTAACAGTATTGAGAATTGTCGTGGAGGAAGTGCAGTTACCTATCTTCACCGATTACAGTCTGTGGATCAGAAAGCTGAGGATCCAGTTGCAGAGGAGGGAAGCACAGACCTAGGTGTGGGAATTTGAAGCTTAGTTTGGTTGGAATTATGGTATTGAAGGTGGTGCTGTAATGAATAAGTAGAAGCCTTAGGTATCCTTATTGTCCAGCTGTTCCAGGGATGAGTGTAGGGTCAGGGAGTTGTCATCTGCTATGGACCTGTTGCCCCAGAAGACAAATTGCAAAGGATCATGGCAGGCTGGGAGGCTGGGGCTGATAGGATCTGATTAACCTCTCAAAGCACTTCACGATTCTGCAGGCCAGAGCCATGGGCTGTAGTCATTGAGTCATGCTGCATGATTTTTCTTTGGCACCCCCAGGATGATAGTGGTCTTCTTGAAGCAGGTGGGGACTTCACATCATAGTAAGGAGATGTTAAAGATGTCAGTGAATACTCCCACCAGCTGGTCCATGGCCAGGGCCTGCATCTGGGCCAGTCCTTTTCTGTCGGTTCACTCTCAGGAAGGCCAATCTAACCTGTGCAGCAGTGAGCGTGGGTACCTGAGGCTGTCAGGGCAGGAGACATTGTTTCACTGACTTTGCATTCAAAATGATTGTAAAAAATATTTTGCGCATCAGGGAGGGATGTACTTTTATCTGTTCTGTTTCATTTTCTATCCCTTTATATCATGTGGGCCTTGCCACAGATGGTTAGTTTGAGTCTCTAACATGGTCTGATATTGCCTAATGGCATTCCTAATGGCCTTACCGAGGTCGAACCTGGATTTCCTGTAAAGGTCAGGACCATCTGACTTGAACACCTTATGCATGTTCTGCAGTTGGCACTGGATTTCACGGTTCATCCATGGTTTCTGGTTGGGGAACATATGGATTGACTTCTTTTTCATGCAGTTCTCTGTACACTTGCTAATGACATCCGTGTCCAGGGTGGGAGACTTGTCAAGGTTAGCCACTGAATTCTTCAATATGGACCAGCCCACTGGTTCCAGACAGTCCTGCAGAAGCTGTTCTGTTGCCTCAGGCCAGATCGGTGCTATCTTCTACACTGTGTCCTCACATTTCAACTTCTGCTTGTAAGCAGGGAGGAGGAGTACAGCGGTGTGATCTGATTTTTCAAAATTTGAACTGTGTATGGAGAGATAGGCATCTTTGATGGTTGTGTAGCAGTGGTCAAGGATGTTTGGCCCCCTGGTGGGACAGGAGATGTGTTGATGGTATTCTGGAGGCACATTCTTGAGGTTGGTCGTGTTAAAGTGAATATGGCCTTGGAGCATTCCGTCTCAAGTGAATTTGTAGCGTTGTATATTTCATCCAGGGCACTCTTCGCTTCTACATGGGGTGGGATGTAGACCGCTGACAGGGTGGCGGAGGTGAACTGAGGTAATAAGGGGCGGCAGCGCTTCTAATGAGGGTCTGTGCTTGCTTTCAAAAACAATCAGCAATCCTCCACTAATCCCTGGTTTTAAAGCATTTTTTAAAAAATTTCAGTCTATAATTAATAATACAGTAAAATATAAGAAGGAACATTTGGTGATTATCACAAAGTCAGCCAGCTAGACCTCAGAATATAAGCTGGGGATGTTGATTTGATTCAGTCAGGGAGCCCTGAGGGGGGTGAGTGTCAGAGAAATGGACACCTGGGTACCTGACTCGGAATGAGACAACATTAAAGTCAAGGACTGTTCATGTATAAATTGAGGGAAACTTGCTGAGGTGATACCTGCCTCTGTGGAGTTATTTCCGAACAATCTTTATGAAGTGAAGAAACAAAAAAAACCCAAAAAATAAGCTTGCCTTCATTGGTCAGATCTTTGTGTATCGGAGTTGGGACATTATGTTGAGGTTGTGCAGGACGTTAGTGAGGTCTCTTGTGGAGTACTGTGTCCCATTCTGGTCACCCTGCTATAGGAAGGAAATTATTCACCTGGAGAGGGCGCAGAAGAGATTTACCAAGATGTTGCTGGTAATAGAGGGTTTGAGCTATGGGGAGAGGCTGGATAGGTTGGGATGTTTTTCACTGGAGGGTCGGAGGTTGAGGAGTGACCTTATAGAGGTTCATAAGATAATGAGGGCTATAGATAATGTGAATGGCAAGTGTCTTTTCCCTAGGGTGGGGCATTTCAAGACTGGGGGCATTTTTTTAAGATGAGAGGAGAAAGATAAAAAAAAAGAGCAAATGTTTTTAACAGAGAGTGGTTCGTGTGTGGAATGAACTTCCAGAAGAAATGGTGGATGCAGATACAGTTAGAGCATTTAAAGGAGATTTAGATAGGTACATGAATAAGAAATGTTTGGAGAGATGGGGCCAGCCTCCAGAATACCATCAACACATCTCCTGTCCCCCCAGGGACTAGTTAGTTTGGGATTATGCTCAGCATGGACTGACTGGACCGAAGGGTCTGTTTCCATTCTGTATGACTCGATGACTCTAAAGTATGGTTGACAGCTGCTGTAATAGAAGCAAAGTACTGTAGATGTTGGAGATCTGAAATAAAAACAGAAAATGCTGGAGAAACCCAACAGATCTATCACAGACTGTAGAGAAAGAGAAACAATGTTCATTATGACTCTTATTTAGAATGTGTGTCCTCCAAAGAAGGGTGATATCGGACTGGAAAGGTTAACTTTGTTTCTCTTTCCACAGTTGCTGCCAGACTTGCTGAGTTTCTTCAGTCGTTTCTGTTCTTCTGTGAAATGAGATACAAATGGAAGGAACCGAATCATCACCAACAGCTGCTGTCCAAGAAATAATGGTGGCAGAGGGTTTGACCTGAAATTAAGCAGCAATATTGAATGGTGAAGGGTTAAAATGTCCTGAGACAATTTGTTCCATGTTGTTTATGGGTGGATTCGAGCCCAGCAGTGATGATGCAGTCTGAGGGAGGGCATTACTAATTGCCAATGTGTGAGTTTACAGCTGATAGGTTTGATAGACAGTCAATAAGAAATGTGAGATATTAAATTTTCTTGTTCCATGCAGGATACGACAACACAGAACTAGATTGTGGTAAGTACAGAAACGTGTTACAATTCAATTAAACTGATCCTATTGATCATAAATATTGAAGTATATTTCCTAACTGCTTTGTGTAAATTAAGCTAAGGTTCATCTCATTGGAACGATCTTTCATTTTCTAAATTGAGGAATTTAATTTTACTTGGCATTTTTGCTGAAAGACTTTATTTCATATGAACATAAGTTGCCACAATATCTATATTTTATACATTAAATATATATTTCTCTATATATTTCATAAATCCATTGAGTATTTATCTATCCATTCACACTTATAAAGGCATTGAATTGCAAGAATGTTTTGATTGCATGACACTTATAGAATGCATTAATTGATACATCCAGGTTTCGGGACATGGTGAGGTCACGAAACTGAGACACCTTGTTGGTCTTGGTTTCTGCCGATGAGCTGAGTGAGAGTGGGGAAGAAGGTTCTGTTTTACCAGCTCATGGTCTTTGGGATCATTGTCGTTTATGGTAATTATATGTGTTGATGTCTCAGCGTGTCAGTGCTGATAGATTGATAGTTTCCCCAGTTCAGGAAATGTCCCACCTACAGTTCTTGCAGGTTTGCTGAGTGGGAGGGTGGCTCTGTATTTCACAGAGGGGAATGTATTAGTTACAGTCAATAACAAGAGTTGTGTTCAGCTGTTCATTGGACAGACTGGGTCAGCTCTGAGCAGCATCCTCTGGAATTGCAGGAATGGTTCAGCTCCAAGTGATCTCCTGCTGTTCACACAGTTCAGTTCATGGGCAGGGGATCAAACCAGTACATCTCAGGGAGGGTCATCAGGGTGGAAACTTTTCCTTTTGATGTTCTGCAACTGAATGTCAGGTTCCTCTGGGTCGCTGTCAGGTTCTTCAAGCAGTAACACCTTGCTTTGGATCAGTGTCTGTTTCCTCCGGTCAGTTTTAGTGACTCCATCTCAGTACAGCCACACTGCAGACGCGTCCATAATTAAAACCACAGGTTACTGTCTGTGAGGTCAGTGTAAAGTACAAGCTGAGCTCATACACCAACAGGAGCTCAGTTTGGGATCTCAGGTGGAGAATCTACTCAGGACCAATTGGATTGACGGTAAGAGACAGAGGGTGATGATAGAGGGTTGTCGTTCAGACTTGACCAGCAGTGTACGGCAAGGGTCAATGCTGGGTCCACTGCTGTTCATCATTTAAATAAACAATTTTGGATGAGAATATATGAGGCATAGTTAGTAGGTTTCTGATAAAACCAAAGTTGATGGTACAGTGGACAATGAAGAAAGTTATCTGAGCGTACAATGAGATCCTGATCAACTGGGCCAGTGGGCTGAGGAACAGCAGATGGAATTTAGTGCAGATAAATGTGAGGTGTTTCATTTTCATAAAACAAACCAGGGCAAAACTTATTGGGTTAATAGTCGGGCCCTGGGGAGTATTGTCAAACAGAGTGACCCAGGGGTTCAGGTACATCGTTTTTTGAAAGTGACACCACAGGTAGACAGCGTGGTGACGAAGGTGTTTGGCGCGCTTGCTTTCATTGGTCTGAGCATTGAGTACAGGAGTTGGAATGTCATGTTACAGCTGTGTAAGACATTGGTGAGGTCACATTTGGAGTACTGCGTGTAATTCTGGATTGCCCTGCTATAGGAAAGATGTTATTCAACGGAAAAGGTACAAAAAAGATTTGCAATTACGTTACCGAGTCTGGAGGACTTGAGTTATAGGGAGAGGAAAGGTAGGCTGTATTTGGGGCCTTGGACAGTGAAGAGGGAGGAGGTGAATGTTATACCTTCTATGATTGCATGGGAAGGTAACATGGAGCAGTGAGAAACCATTAGGAGGTGATGGAGGAGTAGACCAGGTTGTCCCAGACAAATGGCCCCTGCGGAATGCTGTCAGTGTGTTTGGTGATGGCATCTAGTTGGAGGTGACAGAAATGGCAGAGGATGAGCCTTTGGAAGGTGTGATAGAAAGTGAGGACAAGGACGATTGCTGTTCTGGGAAGGAGGGTACGGACTGAAGGCAGGAAAGTGAGAGATGGGTTGGACATGGCTGAAGTGGGGGATTTCTCTGTTGAAAGAAAAGTCGGTCATTTCGGAGACACGCCAGTGGAAGGTGGAATCATCAGAACATATGGGACAGAGATGAAGAAAGTGGGAGAATGGGATAGAATCCTTACAGGAAGCAGGTGCAAGGATATATAGTCCAGGTAACTGTGGGAGTTGATGGATCTAAAGGATACCACAACAAAACTGCTCCTAATTCATTTTCACCAATCCCAAACGTGATCCTCTACCCCTGCCCTGACCCACTGACAAATCCCTGATCCCCCAGTGAGTCCCATTCCTGATACATGAGTATCCATCCCATATTCCCAAGCATTACCCCCCTTACCTACCACCAGATGACCCCCATGAGACAAAATGCCCTCCTGAAACCTTCAGTGAGTCCCCTCACTATCGTTGGTCCCCAAATAAAACCCAAGTCTCTGACATTGATACACACACACAAACACACTAATTCTCTGTGTTTCTCTCCCAGTCTCTGTGACCCTGGATGTGAAAACAGCGAGTCCCTGGCTCGAGCTCTCTGAGGATCTGAAGAGTTTGAAATTGACTGGGACCCGGAGGAATCTCCCTGACACCGAGAAGAGGTTTATAGACCATCTCTGTGTCCTGGAATCACAGGGATTCACATCGGGGAGACATTACTGGGAGGTCGAGGTGGAAGGGAATCGGTGCTGGAGTCTGGGAGTAGCCTCAGAGTCTGTGGAGAGGAAGAGCGGCGTCAGTGTGATACCAGAGGATGGATTCTGGATCATTGAGTGGTTTGAGGATCGGTTTTATATAAACTCCTCTCCTCAATCTCCTCTCCCTGTCGGTCAGATCCCCAGGAAGGTGGGAATTTATCTCAGTTATGAATCTGGGACAGTTTCATTTTACAACGTGGACACCAAGTCCCAACTCCACACCTTCACTCGGAATAAATTCACTGGGAAACTTTATCCTTTCTTTCAAACATTTTATGAAAACCAGTTTCTGAGAATCTGCTCCAGTTTGGACCTGAATTTCGGAAAGTGGTGGGACCTCGGGATCTCCCTGACCTCAAGGTGACTTGACGCTGGGAGTGGATCAGCGCCAGAGGTGAGGGATTGGGGGTTAGAAACCAGTTTATCACTGAATGTGTTATTCAATTTTTAAATTATACTTTGCAAAATGACAGTCAGACTGTACATAAAGCCAATACAAAATTAAAATCAGATGGTGAAAATAAGAAGTAAATTATGTGTAAATATGTGTCTCTCCTTCCTTCATTTACTTCCGGCTTCAGTCCCATCCTCCACCTCTTCACCCGTTTCCCAGTCTGGAGCTGGGATTTCTCTGTGTTTCCATTTCTCACTCTGCACCCGGAGGGAGAAATCCAAACACTGACGGGTAACAAAGCTGCATTTATATAGAAGCCGAAAGAACTGCGGATGCTTACATAAACAGAAGCTGCTGGAAAAGCTTAGCAGATCTGGCAACATCTGAGAAGAGAGATCAGAGTGAGCATTTCGGGTTCGATGCAGAGTCTGAGCTTTTGTAGCAGCTTTTGTTTTTGTTTCTGTATTGCTGTATTGTGCTCATTGCGTCATTGAGGAGGGGAATTACAGAAAATCTACCATCTCCAAGGATTTCCAGCATCCCCAGTATCTAACTCCCCATTAATGTCAGTTCTCTGTCCATTAATGCTATCTAATCTGCAACATTTTCTGATTTTATTTCTGATTTCCACCATCCCGAGTGTTTGATTGTGTGACAGCGCCATCTGTTGGATGTGATTATCACTGAATGCTATTGGGCTACAGTACCCTCTCCTGCCAGGTGGAGGCGGTTTGATTTGATTTGCTTTATTGTTGTCACGTGCTGGGGTAAAGTGAAAAGTTTTGTTTTGTGTCTTTTACAGGCAGATCATAAGTGCATTAAGGTAATAGAATAGAGTGAAGAATACTGTGTTCCAGTTGCAGGCAAAATGCATAGAAAGAGAGAGATCAACATTAATATCTGAGTGGTCCATTCAGATGTCTGATAACAGTGGGGAAGAAGCTGTTCTTGAGTCTGTTGGTCAGTGTTTTCAGACTTTTATATCTCCTACCTGATGGAAGAGATTGGAAGAGAGTATAACCGGGGAGGGAGGTGTCTTTTATTATGTTGGCTGCTTTCCTGAGGCGAGTGTAGACAGAGTCAATTGATGGAAGGCTGGCTTGTGTGATGTACTGGGCTATATTCAGGACTCCTCGGATGCTGTCTGACCTGCTGTGCTTTTCCAGCGCCACATGTTTTGACTCTGACTCTCCAGCATCTGCAGTCCTCACTTTCTCCTGTATTTTCTGTGAGCCATGCCCAATTTTCTTAAATGTTAAACTCCTTTCTGAGTCCACTCCAGCCAGCTCTGCTCTCAATCTTTTCTGCTTACCCTTATTTAAGTTCATCAAGTTGTTACCAACCTAACTACCTCTATCTAAAATGAATGCTGAGTTCACCTATGTTGTGGTCACTGCTTCCGAGGAGATCTTTTTCTCTGACATAATTTATTAAACCTACCTCACTATATATCACCGAACCAAAACAGCTTGATCCCTGTTTTAATCCATAACATATTGTTTTGTAAAACTGACCCAAATACCAGTTCCCATTGGTAAGAGCACATCCCTCATGAAGGTGTGTAATATTCTGTCTTGATTTACTTTGGTTCCTGGGGCCAGTTTGAACTGTTCACAAGTGCTTGTGAATCTGTGAACTGACAGTGGATTTGAACAGAAAACAGTGGCACCATATACAGATAGGCCTTGATCTTCAGGCCTCTGCTGCATGGGATAGTCACCAAGACAAATCCACACTCTGCTTGATGGACTCAGCAAACAGCTGTATGCAACTCAAAAACAAGGCAGGAGAAAGTGGGCAGCCCTGCCTGAGTCCAGGTTTGATCAGGAATCTTCCTGATTCCCACCCACTGAATGAGACTGCACTAATGATGTCGGTGTGGAACAGTTGGATCCAATTGTAGATCTCTTCCCCAAAGCCCATTTTGGAGACCACATCTGTCATGGAGCTGTGTGATATACTATGTAGACAAGCAGGAGGCTGGAAGAACACAGCAGGGTCCAGGGTGAAGCCTATGTCCACTGTTCTATTCTCCAAAGAGACAACTGTGTTTCTGAATAGCACAGGGTTCTCTTCCTCAGATATCGCTGTCTGCCATAGTGCAGGCCTGGTCAGAATGAACTACCATCCCCAGTTGATGATGACATTTAATTGAATTTGGTCATCTCCATTCAACAACATGATTAATCACTAGTTCCTGATTTCCTTCCTCTCCCCCTTCCCCTTCCCCTTCCCCTCCCTCTCCCCCTTCCCCTTCCCCTTCCCCTTGTCGATGAGGGTGATGATGCTCTTCCTTTTGGATTCCGACATGCTCCTGACCAGAAGCAGACTCTCATCCACCTCTGTCAGCTCCTCACCCATCACATCCCACAGAGTCAAATATAAGCCATTGCTTCCAGGAGATTTACTCTTCCCAAAGGATTCGAAGGCCTGTGTCAGCTTATCTAGACTTATCGGATTGTGCAGCCTGTCCTGCGTGCTGTCATCTGAGACCCCTGTGAGAGGAACAGGAATAACTGGGAAGATCTGCTTTTTACGACCTTCACATCATACAATCTGGCAGAAAAGGATTTGCTGATCCAAAAACCGTCAGACTGTGACATTACTGAGCCATCTTCTCCCTACAGGCTGCTGGTTCCAGAGCCCTCCCCTGTGTATCTTCTTCCTTCAGGCTGCTGGTTACAGAGCCCTCCCTGTGTATCTTCTCCCTACAGGCTGCTGGTTACAGAGCCCTCCCTGTGTATCTTCTCCCTACAGGCTGCTGGTTACAGAGCCCTCCCTGTGTATCTTCTCCCTACAGGCTGCTGGTTACAGAGCCCTCCCTGTGTATCTTCTCCCTACAGGCTGCTGGTTACAGAGCCCTCCCTGTGTATCTTCTCCCTACATGCTGCTGGTTACAGAGCCCTCCCTGTGTATCTTCTCCCTACAGGCTGCTGGTTACAGAGCCCTCCCTGTGTACCTTCTGAATGAAGAAATGTGACCCCGTTTTATCCTGCTCCATGGAGTGGACCCTGGACCAGCAGATTATCTTGGAGGCCTCTGGGACAACAGCAAGGTTTGCTGGTTCCTCACCTCTTGGAGATCTGTCTTGATATCAACCCCCATAGCCTGCAGCAGGATCAGGTTTTGCAGCGTTTCTAGAATTGTGATAATTCCAGCGATAACTCCTGAGGACGAAGAATCTCTTGATGTACACTTCCCATTCGGACCCTGGAGACTCAAAGAGGGGCTTCACCATTCTCCAACCTTTGTCATTCCTCTTGAGTTCCTCAAAGTTTCTTGGGGTTACCAGCTTCACGTGCAGCTCCCTTGCCAGTCACCTGTATGCCCACATGTCGTCCAGCAGGCGGCAGTGTTCAGAGAAGCCCACTGGCTAAATCGCAGTGGATCTGACAGTGAAAGCTCAGGATACAAACAGGATGCCTATCGTGGGACAGACAGACCTGGAGAGAGATGCAGTGGCTCTTGTTGAGGTTCCATGAAGTAGGACTCCATGCTCTATGGGCTGTTTCCAGAGGGGCACACCATGAGAGATATCACCTACCCCTGGAGATGCCCTTTAGTCTGTCCGAAACCTGTCAGGGGGAGGAGGAAAACTTCTTCAAGGCAGGCATCCTTGCAAGAGGATTCGCAGTAGGGTTAAAATCAACTCGGTAAAAACAATGACTGCAGATGCTGGAAACCAGATTCTGGATTAGTGGTGCTGGAAAAGCACAGCAGTTCAAGTAGCATCCAAGGAGCAGCGAAATCGACGTTTTGGACTGAGTGTGCAGACTGAATGTTCCAAGGCCCAGGGGCATGTGCTAAGGGATACACTGGGACAGACCCTGTCAAGGCACAATAGGAAAAGGCCACTGACTCAGGTCTTTCTACCATGATATACTGAGGGTCTGTTTGCAGATAAAACCCCTCATAGCTTGTACTGGAATGAAAATAGAGTTATAGAGTCAAACAACAAAAAACAGACCCTTTGGTCCAACTCACCCACGCTGACTAAGTTTCCCAAACTAAATTAGAGCCACTTGCCCGTGTTTGGCCCGTATCCCTCTAAATCTTTCCTATTCATGTATCTACCTAAACGTCTTTTAAATGTTGTCCCTGTACCTGCATCTACCACTTCTTCTGGCAGTTCATGCCACGTATGAACCACCCTCTGTGTGAAAACATTGCCCCTCAGATCCCTTTTAAATCTTTCTCCTCCAACCTTACAAAATTCTGGTCATGTTCAGTAAATGTTCACATTTTGAAAATGGAGGCACCTAAGATAAGAAATATGGTTATTTATTGTGTAATAAAGTACATTTTTACAAATAAAACAATTCTCTGCTCCCAGTGTTGCTGGCAATGTCTAGATCAGTCAGTCTGGGCAGTGACTCAGTGGCACCATCGATATAGCTGGATGGTCGGAAGGGGTTGGTAACAGAATGGACACTCCGCTCAGATTCCTGACAGAAACAGTCAAAGGCACCAAGCCCATGACACGTCCCATCAGGCACTGTCAGCACGGAACTCACTGGGAACGAAGAATTGTTTCATATGCAATCAGATATTTAGTTCATAAATTACTGACAATTTCATTGCAAAAGAGTTCAAGTTGGACATTACAGAAAATACAATAAAAGTATTACATTTCTCATTTCAGTCAAATTACAATATTTACTAAGTATGACCAGAAATTATTTGCATTCCAGTTTCTATAAGTTAACACACCCTCAGTGTATTGTGAGAGAAAGGTGTTCGCCAGTGGCCTTTCCTCACTCTGAGTCTGGTCAAAGCCATTTTCTTCCCAATCGACACATTTGATTTCCAGCACAATGGGAGGTAATACTGAGCTCTCCTTTTCCGGAGGCTTCCAGCTTCTGCCTTAACGTGTCAGTGAGCCCCAATTATCCATGTCTCTGTCCCTGTCACCCACTTTTTCAACCCCTTAGAATTTACACTTCCTAATGTCCCCACCCAATCTGTATACACTCCCCCAGTTACCTACTCTTCCCACTCAAATTCTGGTATAGGAGCCTGGTGGGTTATTCACTATGATTCCCTATCCCTGCCCACCGAAGCCAGGACGATTCCACAACCCACCCTCCGACATTACACCCTTCCCAGACAAGCATTACCATATTCACCCCCCTTTAAAATGCTGTGACCCCCTTCACAATTACACCGTACCCTATCTCAGAGCCTGCAGCCAGCCATCCTGACAAGGCTCTGTGCCTCACAGGCCGCCACCTCCCTTAGCTTCTGCAGACAGATCTGACAGACTGACCGTGGCCCAGCTCCTTGCCTGTCATGAAGGGACAGCCCAGTGCAAGTCACGTTCAGACCCCTGACTGGTTCCAATGCATCTCATTGACTGCATTTGCTCATGTCCCTGGATTTCCCTGAGGAATCTAATAGAAAGACCATGGCCCACTCCCTGGACTGCAGTGGGACAGACCCCCTGACTGGAAACACCCAGACCTCGCCATGCCCAATTCCTCTGACTGGTGTGGGAGCTGCCCTTGCCTTCCTGTGTCAGGAGCCCCCAACTGATGAGTGCCTTTATGGGCTTCAGACAGGATTACTCCCCTGAGACTTTCAGACATATGTTCTGGAAATGCAAATCTATTACCGAGAAAGCCCAACCTACATCCTGAGTATCTTGCACAGACACCATGTATCCCATCCAAACCCCTCACTCTCCCCCCTTTACCATAAGACATAGGAACAGATGTAGCCAGCCTTTGACAGAGTATCAAACACCTTTATGAGTGATGCGCTGTCCAAAATGAGCTTTGAGGAGGGGATCTGTAATTGGATCCATCTGTTCTACACAAACATCAGTCACACAGTCTCACTCATTTGGTGAGAATCAGGAAGTTTCCCAATTGAACCTGGCATTAGTCACGGTTACCCACTCTCTGCTGCCTTATTTGTGTATTGTATACGGCCTGAGTCCATCAGGAAGGGTGTGGGTTTGAAGGGATGACTATTCCAGGCAGCGGAGGCCTGGAGTTCAAAGTTTACCATCTGTAAGCGAAGGACTGTCCTTCTCAACCTCTCCCCTTGCCTGAGGACTGGTGGCCCTCAGGTTAAATCACCACCAGTCGCTTCTCTCTAATGAGAGAGCAGCCCCTTTGGTCTGGTAAGACTATGGTGACACAACAACAATAACCATCTTGGGGGTGCAGGAGCAAATAACTGCAGACCCTGGAATGTGTACGTAAACAGAAAATGCTGGAGATCACAGCGGGTCAGACAGTATCCGTGGAGACAGAGCAAACTAATGTTTCAAATCGAGATGACTCTCCTTCAGAGCTGAGGTGTACTGTTTTCTGCTCAGATCCACTGTCAATGCACAGACACATGGGCATCTGTGAACAGGCCAAACAGGTCCCAGGAACCAAAGTAAATCAATGCAAGAGGGAGGTCATGACATTTGGGAGCTGGGCCGATTGACTCTTTATCCCCTCCACTGTCAGGACAGATTACCTGAAGGTGCTGGGCCAAATTGCGTGCTAGAAACTAGGAGCAGCCTATTGTCAAAGTGAGGCAGAGACTGGGCATGTGGGAGCGCTGCTCCTTCTCCATTGGAGGTTAAATAAACCTAGTCATCAGGTGTGAGGTGGTCGGGTGTTGCTGTACATGGCACAGATCTGGCCCAATACCTGAACCTGCACCACAGCGGGCACCTGAACCATCCTCTACTTCATCCAGAGGTTAAAGATGGATTACGTCTGAGGTGTGTATAGCTGCATTAAACTGTACATCGGCCCTTGTCCGTGAACACTGAGTGTCACTATGTGCTGAGGATCTATCTGTCCCTGTCCCTGCCGGCAGAACGCTCCAGGTAGTTGGCCCATACTCTACCAGCTGCCCCTCATGGAAAAGCTTGTTCAGGAAAACCACTTTGACCGTGACTCCATCTTGGTCAGCATATCATGTCTCCAAAGCCCTGTGGGAAATGTGATAATCGACCTTCTTGGATGGTTGCCTGAGCAAACTGATAAAGTCATTTGGCAGAATGCCTCATCAGCAGAACTTTCCAGCAAGCACCAAGATGTAGCTGGGCTGGTGGTGAGAAGGGCACTGCCTGTGAGATCCTTCATGATGCCTGGTCCCTGTGCGACCACACATTGATCTTGAAATGACTGTGGTCGTGAAGAGACTGTCATACATCTTCTTCCAGAATATTCCTTTGCGAAAGAGGTCTGAGAGAGATGCAGTGGTTTATATTGAGGTCCATGAGGCAGGACTCTGTATTCTAGGTGCTTGTGGCTGATATTGAAATGGGAATAGTTTACTATCATGTTTAGTGAATCTTCCAAATTTGCATTTAGATTGAGGCACCTGAGAGTTTAAATTCTCAAATGAGTCATGATATTTTATGATATTTTCTGTAATGTCCGATTTGAATTGCTTTGTAATGTACTTACAGATATTTTATAAATAAACCAAATAAAACACAGCTCGCTGCCTCGTTCTCCCCCCGATCTCTGTCCTTGCTTCCAGCATTGTTCCGTTGCAACTGAATGAAAGTTTGCTAAACAGCATCTGATCTTTCAATGAGACATTTTACAGCCTTCCAGACTCAACACTGAGGTCAATAATTTTATTTCATAACCTCTGCCATTTTTATTCTTGTTTCGGAAAGCAGTTTTATAGTGATGTCCCTCCAAAACAGGGCTGGTCTGAGAAAACACCTTTTTCACAGAGTGAGTAATTAGGGAGGGGAATGCACTGCCTGGAAAAGTGGGGGAGGCTGGTTCAGTTCAGGCATTCAGAAGGGTATCAGGCCATCATTCAGATAAAGTCCAACACTGGCATCTCCACATTGTTTGGATAGTAATAGGGAAAAGCTACAATTTGCACTGGAAAATGGACCTAAAGCTGCCTGAAAGTCATTCCCACTCTCAGTAACATTTATTGAAACAAACACTAGCTGTCAATTAACCTGGCAGTTGTTCAGAGCAGGAATGGACTGAAGAGCCTGTGATCAGAGGAGCAGCAACTGCAGGAGGGCGAGAGTTGCTCCTCCAACCACCGATTCTGTCTCTCCCACCTGGGATATATACTCCTTTTATTTCGAAAATATACTTAATTCATAAAAGAATCCATTTATACATATATAGTCATTGGAGTAGTTTCATTCTGTCCACAGTCTTTACATATGTAGAACAATCAAATCAAGGCATTTCTTATTTATACAAGATTATATATACATAAATGTGAGGCACTGAGAGGGCCCAACTTCCCTTCAGCAGAGAGACCTCAGACAGTGGTCTTTCCCCACCACACCTTGGTAGCAGCTGCCCCAAGCTTCAGTGTGTCCCTCAGCACATAGTCCTGGACCTTGGAATGTGCCAATCTATAACACTCGGTCAGGGTCAACTCCTTCAACTGCAAGACCAACAAGATTTAGGTAGAAAAAAAGTGCATCTTTCACTGAGTTGATGGTCTCCAGGCACACAGAGCACAGAGTCGCGGAGCTGCTTGGGACAAACCACTGCATCTTCCTCCAGACTTCCTTTACACAGGAACATTCCAGAAGGAAGAGATGTATTACAGTCTCCACATTACATCACCTCCCATACTTTCCCTCACCACCACCAACACCTCACCCACACCAAACCGCACCTGCCCCGATTCCCCCACAGCCCCTCCAAGGGCAGTGTGAAGTGGCCAGAGAATCCAGGTGCATATGAAGGATCTCACAGATATGGGAAAGACTAAAAAGGAGTTTTTGTTGAAAGATTTTGAACAGTTAGGAGCTTTATTCAAGAGCAGAACCTTCATGGTAATAATCTCTGGAGAACAACTGAGCAACAGAATAACTGGCAGAGGGCAAATAAACCAAGGAGTTAAATGCATGAGTCAAAGAGTGGTGTGAGTGATATCAGTTTAAGGCATAAGCACTAGTACTGGGATAGGAGGGAGCTGATCTGATGGATAGGCTTCACTTGAACTATGTTGGGACCAGTATCCTGGTAAATGAACCAATGAGTCCTATAGAGAGCACTTTAATCTAATTAGAAAAGGGAAGATTTTGGGAAAATGTAGGATTACAAGACAAGAAGAAATGGCAGCATTACGAGGCAACTTCAAAGTAACAATACACAGAGTATACAAACATAGAAAAAAAAGCCCAAATATGCCCAAAAGTGGAAAAATATAGAAAACAGACAAAATTAATAGTTCATTGCATGTAGCATTTGAATCAAAATAAACTAATTAAATGTTCAAATGCCATTTAATAGAGGATAAGACCTGATAGCGATTACAGAGACATGATTACAAGGAGATCAAAGGGAACTAAATATTCAGGGGCATGTGACTTCCCAAAAGGACAGTCAAGAAGGGAAGGGTAGTGGGGTAGCATTGTTGGTACAGGATGGAATGGATAGGATAGTAAGAAATGATCTTGGATAGGAATACCGTTAGAGATAAGAAATAAAAAGGGGAAGAAGACACTGGAAGGAGTAGTCTATGGGCCCCCGAACAGTCACTATATGGTGGGACAGAGGGTAAATCAAGAGATAATGAGGGAATGTAACAAAGGCAGTGCTTAGGTCATGAGTGACTTTAATCTTCATGTAGATTGAGATTGTGAGGTGGGCAGAGGAAGATGAGGAAGAATCATAGGGTGGCACGGTGGCTAAATGCTTAGTACTGCTGCCTCACAGCATCAGTGTCCCAGGTTCAATTCCAGCCTCGGGCAACTGTCTGTGTGGACTTTGCACATTCTCCCCATGTCTGCGTGGGTTTCCTCCCACAGTCCAAAGATGTGCTGGTTAGGTGAATTGGCCAGGCTAAATTGCCCACAGTGCACTGGTCAGAGGGAAATGGGTCTGGGTGGGTTACTCTTCGGAGGGTCTGTGTGGACTGGTTGTGCCGAAGGGCCTGTTTCCACACTGTAAGGAATTTAATCCATCAAGTGTATTCGGGTCAGTTTCGCAGGACAATAAGTTGTGAATCTAATTTTGGTTCTGGTGTTGTATAATGAGGCAGGGTTAATAAATGCTGTCTGAGTAAACGATCCCTGAGGAACAATGGCTCAGTAGTTAGCACTCATAGCGCCAGGGACCCAGGTTCAATTCCACCTTCAGAGAACTGTCTGTGTGGAGTTTGCACATTCTCCCCGTGTCTGTGTGGGTTTCCTCCGGGTGCTCCGATTTTCCCCCACAATCCAAAGATGTGCAGGTCAGGTGAATTGGCCATGCTAAACTGCCCGTAGTGTTCAGGGTGTGTAGGTTAGATGCATTAGTCAGGGGTAAATGTAGAATATTAGGGGAATGGGTCTGGGTGGGTGACTCTTTGGAGGGTTGGTGTGGACTTGTTGGGCCGAATGGCCTGTTTCCATGCTGTGAGGATTCTATGATCTATGAAATAGTAACCATAACATGGTTAGACTTAATCTTCAGTTCAGAGGGAGGTAGTTTGGTTGGAAACTGTGTGAAACTTAAATGTTGACAATTACAAAGGAATGAGAACGGAGCTGGCTGGAATAGTCTCAGAAAGAAATTTAGTGGCAAACATGGTTGAGGACAATGGCAGACATTAAAGAGAGTTATTTGTGGCTCACAGAAAATATATATTCCAGTGAGAATGACCAGTTCTTCTAAACTCCAGTGAATATCCTTCTCATAAACTGAATCTCTTTTCATCTGTCAGTCCTGCCATCCAGTCTGCGAAACCTTCCTCACTACCTGATGCACCTACTAAATATTCAGGGGTATGTGACTTCCCAAAAGGACAGTCAGGAAGGGAAGGGTAGTGGGGGAGCATTGTTGGTACAGGATGGAATAGGTAGGATAGTGAGAAATGATCTTGGATAGGAATATGTGGAATCCATATGGTTGGAGGTCAGAAATAAAAAGGAGAAGAAGATACTGGAAGGAATAGTCTATGGGCAGCTGGGATCTAGAAAATTGCAAAAGCGCCAAAAAACAAATTTGGTTGAAAAACACCAACACTAAATGGAATCTCTTTTCTCACAACAGGCTCAGGAATCCACTGGGCACCACGAGAACGCATCATTGATAATTTGGAGAAATAATGCTCGTAAACGGTATATTGACAATTATGCAAATGGTGAAGAGAAAGATTGAGAGACTTTGAAATTTGAGTGTGCACAATTGGATTTGAAAAATCAGAACTTAGACAAAGCAGCTGCAAAACAAACAATTCAAAGTAAAAAGCAGGCAGGAAGGATCTGGGCATGCCAATTTTTCCTGATTGAAGTGACACAGGTGAGGAGGAAGCTGTAACAGTATCCCATTCCCCCCACCCCCCCCCACCTCCCCCACAACCCCAGCCCCCTCCGGGCCTGGCCCTGGCCCTGACCCTAACCCTAACCCTAACCCTGACCCCAACCGTGTGTGTGTGTGTGTGTGTGGAGATGGATTTTGTTTGGGTGAATGTGGATCTTGACAGTGACCCCAAATGCTACAAACAAAAAATAATTTACAAAGCAAAATTGAAAAATAAATGATTGAAATTCAGCTCGCTCATGTCTCCAAATATTTCTAAATCCACTACTTTTATGTTATTCCAGCCTTATTCAGGGTTTTTCTCTCAGTTTACACCCAATGGGATATAGCTCCAGCTGCCTCAGTGAGAACAAGCTCCTGTTTGTGGGAGTCCCACTGTCATTCATTATTTTCCAATATCATGGGGGAGTGAGATGGGTTTTCACAAAATTGGAAGTGGAAATGCTGAATCTGATCTCAAATTACCAATTAAACCTCCTGAAATCCAATGTCATCAAAAGGAATTCAGCTGGCCCTGGTTAGACTGAGGTTGGGACCATTGGGAAAGAGCTTTATTGAAACAGTGGGGACAGGTCAGAGAATGTTCACTCGGTTGGTGCCTGGAATGAAGCAGTTCCCTTGTGATGAAAGGTTTCAGGCTGGGGCTGTACACATTGGAGTTTAGAGGAACGAGAGGTTTTTATTGAAATGTATAAGATGGTGAAGGTGTTGACAGAGTAGACATTGAGAGGCTGTTTCCCATCGTGGGGGAACCTGGAACCAGGGACAGAGTTTCAAAGTAAGGGCCCTGCCAATTAACATGGAGATGGGGAGGGATTTTGTGTCTCGGGATTATTAATCTTTGGAATTCTCTCCCCCTCAAGAGCAGTGGAGCCAAGTTCATTGAACATATTCGAAGCTGAGTTAAACAGGTCTTTGATCAATGAGGGAGTTGAAGGTTGTGGGAGTCAGGCAGGAAAATGGAGTTAAGGTCACAATCAGATCAGCCGCCATCTTTATGAATGACAGGGCAAGCTCTCGGGGTCCCTCCTGCTCCTGTTTCTGATGTACAATTTTCACATGGGATTTTCACATGGACATTATTTTGAGTTGTCAGCTTTTGAGTTTCTTTCCTTCCTGTGTGTTAAATAATCAGTGAAGAACTCACTTTCACACTCACAAACTCCCTTCCTCTCTGGAAACAGAAATAATAAATAGACTGAAGAACTTGCTGTGATATAAAGAAGGCATAATTCTCCAAAGAAAAAATTATAGACATTTATATATGTGATAGGGTAATCTTTAATGGGCTGCCTGTGGCATTGCTCATTACAAATTGGAAGTTCAGAGTTGAAGTTTTATGACCACTGCTGAGGTGGGGATCTCCATTCCAGACATTTCTGGACTCACTTCAGTAAATAGACAATAGACAATAGGTGTAGGAGTAGGCCATTCTGCCTTTCGAGCCTGCACCACCATTCAATATGATGATGGCTGATCATCCTTAATCAGTATCCTGTGCCTGCCTTATCCCCATAACCCTTGATTCCACTATCTTTGAGAGCTCTATCCAACTCTTTCTTAAACGAATCCAGAGACTGGGCCTCCACTGTCCTCTGGGGCAGAGCATTCCGCACAGCCGCCACTCTCTGGGTGAAGAAGTTTCTCCTCATCTCTGTCCTAAATGGCCTACCCCGTGTTTTTAAGCTGTGTCCTCTGGTTCGGCACTCACCCATCAGCGGAGACATGTTTCCTGCCTCCAGAGTGTCCAATCCTTTAATAATCTTATACATCTCAATCAGATCCCCTCTCACTCTTCTAAACTCAAGGGTTTACAAGCCCAGTCGCTCCAATCTTTCAACTTAAGATCGTCCCGCCATTCCAGGAATTGACCTTGTGAATCTATGCTGCACTCCCTCAATAGCCAGAATGTCTTTCCTCAGATTTGGAGAACAGAACTGCACACAGTATTCCAGGTGCAGTCTCACCAGGGCCCCGTACAGCTGCAGAAGAACCTCTTTGCTTCTATACTCAATCCCTCTTGTTATGAAGGCCAGCATACTATTAGCCTTCTTCACTACCTGCTGTACCTGCATGCTTACCTTCATTGACTGGTGTACAAGAACACTCAGATCTCTTTGTACTGCCCCTTTACCTAACTTGGCTCCATTTAGGTACTAATCTGCCTTCCTGTTCTTGCCACCAAAGTGGATAACCATACATTTATCCACATTAAACTGCATCTGCCATGCATCTGTCCTCTCACCTAACCTGTCCAGGTCACCCTGTAATCTCCTAACATCCTCCTCACATTTCACCCTGCCACCCAGCTTTGTATCATCAGCAAATTTGCTAATGTTATTGCTGGTACCATCTTCTATATCATTAACATATATTGTAAAAAGCTGCGGTCCCAGAACGGATCCCTGCGGTACCCCACTGGTCACTGCCTGCCATTCCGAAATGGAATCGTTTATCACTACCCTTTGTTTCCTATCAGCCAACCAATTTTCAATCCAATCTAGTACTTTGCCCCCACCACCATGAGCCCTAAGTTTGCTCACTAACCTCCTATGTGAGACTTTATCAAAAGCTTTCTGAAATTCCAGGTATACTACATCTACTGGATCTCCCTCGTCCATCTTCAGAGTTACATCCTCAAAAAAATTCAAGAAGTTTAGTCAAGCATGATTTACCCTTCATAAATCCATGCTGACTCTGTCCTATCCTGTTACTACTAACCAGATGTGCCGTAATTTCATCCTTTATAATAGACTCCAGCATCTTTCCCACCACTGAGGTCAGACTAACTGGTCTATAATTTCCTGCTTTCTCTCTCCCACCTTTCTTAAAAAGTGGTATAACATTAGCCACCCTCCAATCCTCAGGAACTCATCCTGAATCTACGATTTCCCGAGCCACCTCCTTCAGTACCCTGGGATGTAGACCATCAGGCCCCGGAAACTTATCAACCTTCAGACTTAACAGTCTCTCCAACACCAAATCCTGGCAAATATAAATTCCCTTAGGTTCAGGTCCTTCAGCCACTGTTACCTCAGGGAGATTGCTTGTGTCTTCCCCAGTGAACACAGATCTGAAGTACCCATTTAATTCTTCTGCCATTTCTTTGTTCCCCGTAATATATTCCCCTGTTTCTGTCTTCAAGGGCCCAATTTTAGTCCTAACCATTTTTTTGCCTTGCACATACCTAAAAAAGCTTTTACTATCTTCCTTTATATTATTGGCCAGTTTACCTTCGTACCTCATTTTTCCTCTGCATATTTCCTTCTTAGTAATCCTCTGTTGCTCTTTAAAAGCTTCCCAGTCCTCAGTTTTCCCACTTATCTTTGCTATGTTATACATTTTCTCTTTTAACTTTATATGTTTCTTAACTTCCCTCATCAGCCACGGCCGCCCATGCCTCCTCCTGGGATCTTTCTTCCTTTTAGGAATGAACTGATCCTGCAACTTCTGCATTATACACAGAAATATCCGCCATTGTTCCTCCATGGTCATCCCTGCTAAGGTATTGCACCATTGAACTTTGGCCAGCTCCTCCCTCATAGCTCCATAGTTCCCTTTATTCAACAGAAGTACTGTCACTTCCGACTGTACCCTCTCCCTCTCAAATTGCAGATTGAAGCTTAATGTGTTATGGTTACCACTTCCCAATGGCTCCTTCACTTTGAGGTCTCTGACCAATTCTGGTTCGTTACACAATACCAGATCCAGAATTGCTTTCTCCCTGGTCGGCTCCAGCACCAGCTGCTCTAAGAATCCATCTCTGAGGCACTCCACAAAGTCCCTTTCTTGAGGTCCAATACCATCATGATTCTCCCAGTCTACCTGCATGTTAAAATCCCCATAACAACTGTAGTAACATCTTTGCGACAGGCCAATTTCAGCTCCTGATTCAACTTACATCCGA
This sequence comes from Chiloscyllium plagiosum, assembly GCF_037043375.1. NCBI lineage: Eukaryota > Metazoa > Chordata > Chondrichthyes > Orectolobiformes > Hemiscylliidae > Chiloscyllium > Chiloscyllium plagiosum. The sequence continues at coordinate 11,973,070 of NW_028270173.1, read as the reverse complement.
CATCCAGACTACTGTTTGGGGGCCTGTAGATGACTCCCAAGAGGGTCTTTTGACCCTTAGTATTTCGCAGCTCTATCCACACTGACTCTACATCCCCTGACTCTAGGTCTCCCCGCGCAAGGGGCTGAATATCATCCCTTACCAACATGGCCACCCCACCCACTCTGCCCGTCAGTCTGTCCTTACGATAGCACGTGTAGCCTTGAATATTCATTTCCCAGGCCCTGTCCACTTGAAGCCACGTCTCAGTTATCCCCACAATATCGTATCTGCCAATTTCCAAAAGAGCCTCAAGCTCATCTATCTTATATCTAATGCTTCGTGCATTGATGTATAGTATTTTTAATTTGTTACTGCTCTCACCCTTCCCATCAACCCCTATTTCACTCAACCTTACAGCATGATCCCTTTCCAAGTTTTCTGCCTCATTGATACAGTTGTCTTCCTTGACTTCTCTTGTTCTAACTTTCCCTTCAATTTCCTTTTTAAACATCCAGTTTGTCCCCTCCCCTCCCCCGCTACTTAGTTTAAATCTAGCGGTGCTGCAGTAGAAAACCTGCCTGCCAGAATGCTGGTCCCTAACCTATTAAGATGCAAACCGTCTCTCTTGTAGAATTTATGCTTACCACAAAACATACCCGAGTGATCCAAGAACTTAAATCCTTACTTGCTGCACCAGTTCCCCAACCACATGTTCAAGTCCATTATCTCCCTGTTTCTGGCCACACCAGCCCGAGGAACTGGAAGCAAATCAGAGATAACCACCTTGGCCGTCCTGCTTTTCAGCCTTCTTCCTAGTTCTCCGAAGTCCCGCTGTAGTATGTTCCTCCTCTTCTTCCCGACATCATTTGTGCCGACATGTACCACCACCTCTGGCTCTTCACCCTCGTCCTTGAGGATTTCCTGCACTCTGTCTGCGATGTCTTTCACCCTGGCACCAGGAAGGCAACACACCATCCTTAAACCCCGTCTGCTGCCACAAAAACTTGCCATAAAAAAAGCCCCGAACTGTTAAGGCAGTGGTGGGTTGGGGTGTGGGTGTTGGGAGTTAGGGGATGGGGTCAGTGCAGTGGGAAAGTCTGTGACATTGTTCCTTCAACTTGTATCGATGTTGTCATGTCTCATTGGTAACCCTGTTGCAGGATCAGCAGCCAAAGAGGTTTCACTTCTGTGATGAAGATTTGGATATTTTTGTTGGAATTAGTTGGGGATTTGGGTTCTAAATGAGAAGTAAATGGGTTTTTAATTTTCAAGAGTGGCTTTTATTAAATGCCTGAAACTCACTTCGTTTAACAGCAGGTAAAAACAGCATTTACAAGAAATCATGTGACTGAAGCTAACTGACTCGGTAAGCGACCTGGTGAGTTAGTTGCTGTAGTTCTTACTAAGTTCTGCTTTTCTGACCCAGAGAGAGAGAGGCCAAAGGCTAGAGAAAGATTTAATTCAGAAGGTCCATTCCAGCAGACATGCTGTTAGTTGCCACAAAGTCATCAAACTCACTGGAAAAAACCCTGAAATTTTCTCTCAGGAATCTTACAGGGATCTGAATCATGTGGGCTGTGGTGAGAAATCTCCAAGAATCTTGGGAGAGATCCAGTGAGGCCTTTTTTAGTGTCAGGAGCAACTCATGGCATTTTCAACAGAGTTTCAGCATTATGTCAAGATTCTGTCTATTAATGAGCTGAACCTCTTAGTGCTCCCTCACATCACACCTACCTGGATGCTCACAGCATCCTTGCCTTGCCTTGCCTTTTAGTGCATTGATGCACCATCCAGACCCTAAAATCTCTCTGCCTTGCTGTATTGATTTACAGTTTAGTGCAGACACAGCCAGGCTGCGGGTCATCTCTGTCAGTCAGGATCAGTCCAGATGATGGCCATCTTGCTGTATGACATGGCACTACACCAATCTCTCACCTACAGAATGTACCAGCTGCCTGCAGAGCAAACACACTGCATCATTTTTCACCCAAATGGCCATGTCTGTGGAGATGAGTGGGGGCAGGTAGTCCTCCATTGAATCCAGGGAGTAGGGAGGGGGCTGGTCTCAGTCAATGGACCTCAGTACCATCAGTTTAGGGCAGGGTCTGCTCACAATGCAGAGGCCAGGCCACAGTCAATCATCTCCTTTGGGCTGGTGACAGTCAGGGGCTCTGTCTAAGTACAGTCCAGTGAGAGAGCCACAGTCAGTATTATCGGGTCATTGTAAGCTGTGAGGGGACTCACACCGTGTCAGTCAGGGAACTGTAAGGAGAGTGGTTGGGGACAGGTCTGTCTTCAACTAAAATTCAACTAAGGATGAAGTGTAGTCAGTGCTGGGGGTCTGTACACTGTAGAAAGGGGTCACTGCATTAGTAGGGAATGGGAGTAATTAACATGGTCTGAATAGGGGAAAAGGACAGTAATGGGGGAAGTTGTCCTGGGAGAGTGCAGGTGATACAGAACAGGGCGGTATGGAAGGTTACACAGTGGGAGTTATTGACAGTGCCCACCAGGGTGAGAATCAATGTTGGGGCTTAGGGGCAAGGAGGAAAACTAAGGCCGAGTTCTATGTGACAGGTGCCCACATGGGGATGGGTGGGACTGGGCAAGGTGAGAGGGGATGTGGAGGCTTAGGGGGAGGGAACAGGGCTGTAGCTGACGACCAGGCCAAGCCCAGGGGCTGTGGGGTACACCATAAGCTGTGTTCACTGCCATCACTTGCCGTCTGCTGAAAGTGACCGACACCTAGAAGGTACCTGGGACAGTGCCCAGGGTGGGTGGAGACAGTGCCACTTTGATGGGCAAAATCACAGGCTTCATTTCTGCTCAACAGGAGGCCTCTCTCTCCAGCCATTGCAGTAGCACTGATCCCAGAAGGAGCAGTGAGTCCAGGAGCAGCAGTGGATTCGGGGAGCTGGAGTGGAAAGGGATCACTGTACTACGTTGATATGGAATGGGGCATTCAACGTGTGAGGTGTGGAGAGAAATGTTCTCTGAACTGGTGACAAGGACCGTGATGGGGGAATAACAGTTTGGCAGGGGCAGAGGGAGGCAGAGCATGGAATGGCATTGAAGGGTTACAGAATGCAGCTTCATCTCATTTGCAATCCTATCATCGTGCATGTGAGATACGTGCAGTGGGAAACACATTGGGGTCCACATGCTGGTTACTTGCCATGGCAACCAGGTCATTGGTCCTTGCACATTGCACATGGACATCTCAATGAAGGAGAGTTAATCACCACCGACTTTACCAGAGGTGGCTATGAGCCACAATCGATACAGGACAGGCAGCACTTCCCAAGGTTCTGGGGGCCTGGAACCAGTTCCCTCTCCATCTGCCCTGCACTGAGGGTATTGCACTGCATGTTACTGTGTGTAAATGATGACTTTCATGGATGATGCTGTGCTGGGATGAGAAGGGTTCAGAGCACATGGTGCCCTCCTGATATACAGCAATGTGTTTGTCACTGAGCCAGCAGAGAGTCTGTACCAAGTAGGTGCCGATCACAAAGTGACTCCATAACGCCATTTGTGGCCTTCATTGTCAGGGAGCCTCATGTCTCATTGTCTGGGAAGTGTGTGCAGTTGGTGTCTGCAGGGGAAGGCAGCACTGACTCTGTTCCAAACTGGGAACCTGTTCTGTTCCTTACATTCCCAACATGGATAATTTCCAGCCAGATGGATGGATCCAGACAGAGGTGGGATGCTGCTCATAGCAGTTACTTTGCTCAGAAGGTGAAGGCAAATTGAGGAGGAGCAGGAACACCAGCAGGGATCCTGGGAATATCCCAGGAACAGCAGTGATCCCAGGAACAGCAGGGATCCTGCAAACAGCAGGGAACCTGGGAACAGCAGTGATCCTGGGAATAGCAGCAATCCCAGGAACAGTGGTGGTCCCAGGAACAGCAGTGATCCGGGGAACAGCTGTGATTCTGGGAATAACAGTGATCCTGGGAACAGCAGTGATCCTGGGAATAACAATGATCCTGGGAACAGCAGTAATCCTGGGAATAAGAGTGATCCCGGGAACAGCAGTAATCCTGGGAATAAGAGTGATCCCAGGAACATCAGCAATCGTGGGTACAGCAGTGATCCCAGGTTCAGCAGTGATCCCGGGAACAGCAGGAAGTGTGGGAACAGCAGATGCCTCAGAGGGCAAACGGCCTCCAGCTCAGGAAGAGGTTACAACTGCAGGGTCCTGAGACATTAAGGCCCGAGTCTTTCACCCTCAGTTCTATTTCCTCAGGATGAACAAGGCGCAATGTCAATGCAGCCTCTGTCTGTCCCAGGACCTCGTGACTGAGTTGTCCCAGCTGCTGGATCGGGCCCTGAGAGCGGAGGAAGTGGGGGCCCATCTCCTTCTGGTGTCTGAGAAGGGGACAGCGGTGTGGAACCTCAATGTGTTTGGCTTCTTCCAGGGAGCCACTGGGGATCTGTGCGGGATCTCTCAGTCACCCACCCACAAATGGATCAGTGCCATCTGTACAAGATCTCAGCCCACGCAGAAGGATTCAGGAATATCGCTGTCTTCCCCCAGGTACAGGGCACCATCAGCTGTAGTCATGTCCCATTGAGAGGGCGATATGACAATGCAGTGGAGTTCATCAATAGGAAGTGCTTCCAATCCATTAATATGCAGATTATCCGGAATCACCAGTCCCACTTCCTGAAGGTGTGTCCCCAGTACCCTGGGAGCTGCCATGGTTTCTACACCCTGGAGCACTCTCATGTCCCTGCTGTGACTGAGGGCCCAGGTGCCCTACAAGCTGGTTCCTGGAGACAAGGGCTACCCACTGTGGCCCTGGCTGATGACACCACTGCTCAACCTGATGACTGATGTGGACAGATTTGATTAGATTAGATTCCCTACAGTGATGAAACAGGCCCTTCGGCCCAACCAGTCCACATCGACTCTCCGAAGAATAACCCACCCAGACCCGTTTCCCTCTGCCTAATGCACCTAACACTATGGGCAATTTAACATGGCCAACTCACCTAACCTGCACATCTTTGGACTGTGGGAGGAAACCGGAGCACCCGGAGGAAACCCACACAGACACGGGGAGAATATGCAAACTCCACACAGACAATTGTCCGAGGCTGGAATCAAACCTGGGACCCTGGTGCTGTGAGGCAGCAGTGCTAACCACTGAGCCACCATTCCACCCTGTAGAATGTCAGGCCATGTTTCAACCAGGGCCATGGCAGAGCAGACAAAAGGCCTCCAGATCTGCTACTTGGAACAGTCTGGGTGGTGTCGGGGGGGGCTGCAAAATCCTCCAGACAGAGTAAGACCATCATCCTAGGGTACTGTACTCTGCACAATTGGAGCAGGCAGTAAGGGACCCAGACATATGGGAGCAGTCATCCAAGGAGAAAGGTGAGGACATTGTGAGGGTTTTGAGTTCAGGGTGTCAGACATTGACTGACACCTAGCTCCAGGAGATGAGAGCTGGGCGTAGCAGACAATTGTGGACAGTAATAGAACATCTCTGCTGACAAATCGGAGGAAGTGAATTCACCCAGAGGGTGCTGAGACATTGGAATGCTCTATTGGATGTCTGGAGGAAGACGCAGTGGTTCGTATTGAGGTTTGTTCTGAGCAGGACTCTGCTGTACGAGCTGTTCCCCGGGACACACACCAGGACAAACAGCAACTGCACCTGGAGGACCATCAACTCGGTGAAAGATGCTCTTTGGTCTGACCGAAACCTGTTAGTCTTCAGAGCAAGGAGTCAAGAGTGCTGTGCTGGAAAAGCACAGCAGGTCAGACAGCATCGAGGAGCAGGAGAATCAACCTTTTTAGGCATCAGCCCTTCCTGAGGCAGGGCTTATGCCTGAAACATCGATTCTCCAGCTCCTCGATGCAGTCTGACTTGCTGTGGTTTTCCAGCACCACACTTCCAACACTTCCAGCATCTGCAGTCCTCACTTTCTCCTAGTTCTTTCTCGAACAAGGAGTTGACCCTGACTGAGTGTTCCAGACTGTCGCATTCCAAGGTCCAGGACCACGTGCTGAGGGACATACTAAAGCACGGGACAGCTGCTGCCAAGTGGGGAAAGACCACTGTCTGAGGGCTTTGTACTGAAGGTAAGTGAGGGTCTGCTCAGTTTTTGGACCCTCCTACTGTGTCAAATATACATAAATATTAGGATTGTATGTTTAAGCCAGGGCTTTGGTTTGGTGGAGAATCAAACTCCACATTTTGTGTGTTTACTTGTTTTGCAACTGTGCAGAATCAAACGACTTTTGTGTCTATCTCTCTCTCTCTCTCTCTATCTATCTATATATGTATATATATATATACAATATAGACACAAAAGCAGTTTGGTTCATATATTATATGCAAAGACAGTATTTTGGTTTATATATTATATGCAAAGATAGTATTTTTATGAATACAGTATATTTTTCAAATTTAAAAAAAATAGACAATAGACAATAGGTGCATGAGTAGGCTATTCTGCCTTTCGAGCCTGCACAACCATTCAATATGATGATGGCTGATCATCCTTAATCAGTATCCTGTTCCTGCCTTATCCCCATAACCCTTGATTCCACTATCTTTGAGAGCTCTATCCAACTCTTTCTTAAACAAATCCAGAGACTGGGCCTCCACTGCCCTCTGGGGCAGAGCATTCCACACAGCCACCACTCTCTGGGTGAAGAAGTTTCTCCTCATCTCTGTCCTAAATGGCCTACCCCGTGATTTTAAGCTGTGTCCTCTGGTTCGGCACTCACCCATCAGCGGAGACATGTTTCCTGCCTCCAGAGTGTCCAATCCTTTAATAATCTTATACGTCTCAATCAGATCCCCTCTCACTTTTCTAAACGCAAGGGTATACAAGCCCAGTCGCTCCAATCTTTCAACTTAAGATCGTCCCGCCATTCCAGGAATTGACCTTGTGAATCTATTCTGCACTCCCTCAATAGCCAGAATGTCTTTCCTCAGATTTGGAGACCAGAACTGCACACAGTATTCCAGGTGCAGTCTCACCAGGGCCCCGTACAGCTGCAGAAGAACCTCTTTGCTTCTATACTCAATCCCTCTTGTTATGAAGGCCGGCATGCTATTAGCCTTCTTCACTACCTGCTGTACCTGCATGCTTGCCTTCATTGGCAGGTGTACAAGAACACTCAGATCTCTTTGTACTGCCCCTTTACCTAACTTGGCTCCATTTAGGTAGCAATCTGCCTTCCTGTTCTTGCCACCAAAGTGGATAACCATACATTTATCCACATTAAACTGCATCTGCCATGCATCTGTCCTCTCACCTAACCTGTCCAGGTCACCCTGTAATCTCCTAACATCCTCCTCACATTTCACCCTGCCACCCAGCTTTGTATCATCAGCAAATATGCTAATGTTACTATTAATACCATCTTCTACATCATTAATGTATATTGTAACAAGCTGCGGTCCCAGCACGGATCCCTGCGGTACCCCACTGGTCACTGCCTGCCATTCCGAAAGAGAGCTGTTTATCACTACTCTTTGTTTCCTATTAGCCAATCAATTTTCAATCCAAGTCAGTACTTTGCCCCCAGTACTATGCACCCTAATTTTGCTCATTAACCTCCTATGTGGGACTTTATCAAAGGCTTTCTGAAAGTCCAGGTACACTACATCCACTGGCTCTCTCTTGTCCTTCTTCAGAGTTACATCCTCAAAGAATTCCAGAAGATTAGGCAAGCATGTTTTCCCCTTCATAAATCCATGCTGACTCTGACCTATCCTGTTACTGCTATCCAGATGTGTCGTAATTTCATCCTTTATAATTGACTCCAGCATCTTTCCCACCACTGAGGTCAGACTAACTGGTCTATAATTTCCTGCTTTCTCTCTCACTCCTTTCTTAAAAAGTGGTACAACATTAGCCACCCTCCAATCCGCAGGAACTGATCCTGAATCTATCGAACTCTGGAAAATAATCACCAACCCATCCACGATTTCTCGAGCCACATCCTTCAGTACCCTAGGATGTAGACCATCAGGCCCCGGGGACTTATCAACCTTAGACCTAACAGTCTCTCCAACGCCAATCCTTGGCAAATATAAATTCCCTTCAGTTCAGGTCCTTCAGCCACTGTTACCTCAGGAAGATTGCTTGTGTCTTCCCCAGTGAACACAGATCTGAAGTACCAATTCAACTCTTCTGCCATTTCTTTGTTCTCCGTAATATATTCCCCTGTTTCTGTCTTCAAGGGCCCAACTGTCTGAGGGCTTTGTGCTGAAGGGAAATGACAGTGCATTCAGTTATTGGACCCTCATGGTGTCTCAAATGCATTTAAATGTTGTCTGGTTCAAGTAAGAGATGACTCTGGTTTGTTTGGATAGAGTCAAACTCCAATGTTTGTTTGTTCCCTTGACCTGCTGCTGTCCAGAACCAAACTGTGTTGGTGATTATGTATTTATAAAGATTTTCTTTATGAAGAAAGTTTATTACAGGTATTGAAATTAAGAAATTGTTACAGTGTGATATATAAGAAGTGAAATAGCAATGCCAAAGTCAGATGAGGAGTCTCCTTGGATTAATGTATCTGACATGACAGGAGGTCAATTGATGTCATGATTGCTTCAGGCCAGAATTTGGAATGTTAATCGTATCCTGAAGAATGACCTTCCAATGAAATTCGGTTTGATGGCAGAAGGGTGATATCAGAAATTCCATGTATTCATAATTAGTTCATGAGTAATCCAGTTGCACCTCGCAGGCTTCACATGTAAAAATGTTCTCCATCCCCGAACGATTGGGAGAGAGATCAGTGTGAGTAAACACACAGAGTAATAACTGAAACAAACACATAAAATGCTGGAGAAACTCTGCAGGTCTGGCAGTAGCTGTGGAGACAGAAACAGCGTTGACCTTTCGAGTCCTGTCTGACTCTTCCACAGAATAGAATAATGTTGAAACCGGACTCTCCCAGGCTTATGGTGAAGTAACGCTTGTGAATACCCCACCTAGTGTTGATTCAGTCTGCTGTCAAACTGCCCAAATGCCCAGGAGCAAGTCATAGAATGAAGGCATACAGACTGAAGTGGTAAACCAGGCTTCAGGAAACAAAATCAATAAAGTTTAGACGAGACCACCAAAACTGGAAACAACACAATTTATTTCGAACTTGCAAGTACGGGCCTCAAATGCATAAGTGAAATGAAGCAAATTAGAACTCAGATTAGTGTCCAGTTATACCCTTTGAGCTGAGTGAGGTCATCTCTCCAGACTCCTAATTACCAATCTCTGTTACTATTTTGCCTCTACCCATCTATGCTCCACGCCCATTGCCCCTTTCTTTCCAAGTTGGCAATTTCCCCCTTGTACGTGCTGTAACTCTTATCTTGATGTTCCCTTTGTAACTTCTTTCACTATTCCTCGGTACATTCCATTCTTGTACATACATCTTAACAATGTATCTTTTTCGTGCTTCGTTTATATGTTTCAGTAATTTTAACTTTCTGCTGAAACTGTTGTTTTAAACCTTATGGCTAAAAAGAATTATTTTCTTTAATAAATAATTATGCACCGAAAATTAGAGATATTCTTCCCTAAATACTTGCAGAGTTAGTAGTTCTCTTGCTGTACCCCTTTTCTGTATGCTTTTTCTATACCTGCAAAAACAACATTTTATCCTATTTCTAACAATTCCCCCATTTCTTTTCTTAACCATTTGTTGTTTTTGCAATCTTATTTTCTGCCCTCTTTTCACCCTAAGGTGTCGAGGTTCACAATCTAGTCATTTCTACCCGGCTAAATTTGCCTTTTTTAAACTCCTGGAGTAGTCTGTGACTCTCTCTTTTCTGCGCTTGTGCTATTGTCATGACCATTATTGGTTGTTGTCCTCCCAGCGACATTACCAGTTTAGTCATTATCCATTTTAACACATTAAACTCTATCAGTAAATCTATAATTATTAGTAGTGCATAAATGCCTAAATTCACTAACCAATTTTTCCCACCCGGTCAATCTCCAGTTACCCCATCCCCATCCTTCATCTTTTCGGAGTTCATCTCCAATTTCTCTTATAGTGCTTATCTTTCTCTTTACTATTTCTGCCTTATCTTCCACTATGGAAGACGTGTCTGGGATGAAGGTGCAACATTCTTTACCAATCAGATCACAGGTTCCCCCTTTTTCGTCCAAAAGATAGTCTAAAGCCATTTGATTCTGTAAAGCTGTTAGTCTCGTGGCAATCATTTCAGTGGTTACAGCCGATATCTGCGATTGAGTTTCTCCCATTGCGCCGGTGGTATCATTAATTAAATTTTCAAGGGCAGTTTCTGTATTTCCACCCCTGCCTTTGTAGTGCCGTAGCTTGGGAGTAGTGTCCACAGTAGACGGTCTCCTTCAGAGACCTCTCGGGTCTTACGTCTTATCTCCCCCTCCTTCCTCAGGTTGGGCTCATGCTTTCACAGCAGCCACTCCAACCTTTCTGGTTCTATTCGGAGGTGAGGGACTATATAAGCGAGGTCTGAGGTGGGGATTCCAGCTTCGCCATGGTATGGGACCTCTGCGCAGCAGTGGCTTGACTGGTGTGGACACAAGATGATTTTCCTCGTTGGAAAGGTGCAGCATCATTCTGATCACAGAAACAGGTGGTATTCACTGCTCCTTTCAGTGGGGAAATTCTAAGACTATCAATAGCACCCTGATCTTTCGGGGTTGGCCTTGGCAACCATCCCGCAAAGTTATATTTGCTCTTTTCAGATCTCCATTTTGTATTTGAACCCACATCAAATTGTTGTACATCGCATACTTCTTTTTAGTGAGCAGTATTACTGAGGTGGGGATCCCAGAATCGCCATGGTGTGGGACCTCTGCACAGACGGCAAGTCCCTCTTGTTTAGCATAATTCTGGCACAGCGTAATGAAGTGATTTTTCCCGCTTCCTTGAATAGTTAGTACTACTAACATTACTAAACTATACCAGTATCTACCCATCTCTGAACCCTGCCTACTGTCCTGTCTTAACCTTTTAGGTGAAAATGTTGCTGGAAACGTCGATTCTCCTGTTCCCTGGATGCTGCCTGACCTGCTGCGCTTTTCCAGCAACACATTTTCAGTTCTGATCTCCAGCATCTGCAGTCCTCACTTTCTCCTTAACGTTTTAGGTGTCAGGGAGAGGTGAGTCCACACAGCCCTTACAATCAATAACAATATATATGTATCAGCAAATGTTAAAAAAAGTCTTTTGTCTCAGTTCATTCTTTCTTTCTTAACTTTCAAAGGGTTGTCTGTAGGATGAGCATGCCACTCCACCTTTGGGGCATTCGCAGGACCTTTAACGCGACTCCACCCTTTCTCAGCAGTCTGAATAGCTTTTTCACTTGTTAGGAGGGTTAGGAATTGTCCCTCCCAGCTCGGGTGCAGTTTGGTATCTTTCCAGGTCTTGATCAGGACCCAATCACCCGGTTGTATTTGATGTACTACAAACTCGAGTGGCGGTGTCTCTACCAACAGGTCTTTATTCCTAAGAATAGACAAAGAAGAGCCGAGCGCCACAATATAGTTCTTTAAAAACTTGTCTTTAAATTCAGCTGTAGGCACCTCTCCTTTCCCTCCTAGAAATGGTAGTCCAAACATCATTTCATAAGGTGAAAAGCCAATATCGCGCCTTGGGGCAGTCCGATTGCGTAATAATACAATAGGTATTTATTTGTTCCACCCGTCCAGAAGAGGGCGGGTGCCAAGGGGTATGAAATTCCCAAGAGATCTCTAGTCTCGCCATAACGTCTTGCAATATATTGGAAGTAAAATGGCTACCTTGGTCTGAGTCTGCATTTTCCACTATTCCATATCGTGGGATGATATGTTCAAGGAGGGTTTTCACCACTCCTTTTGAAGCGGCTGATGACATTGGGAAAGCTTCCACCCACCCAGTTAAGTGATCTACTAGTACTAACAGGTACTTCTGTTTTCCCACTGGGGGTAATTTGGTGTAATCCACCTGTATACTTTGGAAGGGTCTCAACCCTGGGTCTCTTCCTCCTTTGAGCCCTTCTCATAACATTTTCTTATTGATCTTTCGACAAATTATACATCCTGTACATATCTGTTTTACCAATGTATATATTCCTTTAAATCTATATTTTCTTAACACTGTGTCACACACAGCTTGAGAACCCCAGTGACTACCCTGGTATAAGGTGGCTAAGATGTTTCTCATGACTGGTTTGCTCAATAGTTCCCTCCCGTCGGGGAGGATCCACTTTCCTTCAGTTGTCTTAGTAGCTCCTATTTCTTGGAACTCTTTTTCCTCTTCTTCTGTGTACACAGGGTTCACAGGAGAAGAGTCAACTAGGGGTGTAAGAATCTGTACCCTTGTTATTGTATGATTCATAGCTGCCTCTTTAGCTATCTCATCTGCTAGCCGGTTCCCCTTTGCGTGTTCCCTTTCTGATGTCCAGGTACATGGACTATAGCTATTTCTCCGGGTAATTTTAGACTTTTTAGTACTTGTCCTATTAATTCTTCATGTACTAATTCTTTCCTCGACTATTGATTAGTCCCCGTTCTTGCCACACCTTTCCGAAGGTATGGACTACCCCATAAGCATATTTGGAGTCAGTGAAAACTGTCCCATCCCAATTCTCGAAGTGTTTTAAAGCTTGATTTAATGTGTACAATTCACAGGTCTGAGCTGACCATGTGTTAGGCAGCCAGTCTGCCTCCACTATTTGGTTTTTGTTATCCATTGTGTCTTTTTCCTTCCACTACTCTTGATGATCCATCTATAAACAATCTATCCCCGTCATGTAAAGATAGATCTCTCAGGGCCTGTCTAATTTTGGTTTGACACTCTATGATATCTAAACAGTCATGTTCTAATTCTCGTTTGTCTAAAGATTCTCCCTTCCATAAGAAGGTAGCTGGGTTTAGACAGGTGTCTATTGCGAACACCAGGTCATCTTTTTCCATCAGGATGGCCTCGTCAACCATCTCCCTGTCTTTTGGTTTAACACAGTTCTGACTTGATGGGGGGTGGGGGGAGTACTAACTACTATAAGGCTGTTCCATCTGCTGTCTTTGCAGCCTCTAAATCTTTTAGTCCCTTTCCCCCCTTTGTAGTAAACAATGGGGCATCCTGAAGATCTGAAATTGCAGGTATTAGGGAGTCTATTACTGCTCCTTGTGGATTCAGGGTGGCTTCTTTAACTACCTCTTTGACCAGCCTATTTCCCCTTACTTCTAGGTCATTCACCTTCTGATGTCCATTTATATGAATTACCACTATTTCTCTTGGGAGTAACAGAGATTTCAGCACTTGTTTTATCAATTCCTCATGAGCTAGTTCTTTTCCTCTGCTATTTATCAGTCCTCTTTCTTGCCAAATTTTTTTTTCGAAGTTATGTACCACTCCAAACGCATATTTGGAGTCTGTAAATATTGTTCCTTTTTTGTTTTCTAAGGTTCTGAAAGCTCTTTCTAGGACATAGAGTTCACAAGTTTGGGCTGACCAGCCATTAAGCAGTCTTTCAGCCTTGATTATGCTTCCCTCTATCCAGTCTACTACAGCATATCCATTGTGCCTTTCACCCTCAATCATCCGGGAGGGCCCGTCAATAAACAACTGAGCTCCCGCATGCAACGGTGCGTTTCTTAAGTTCATTCGTACTTTAGTCTGATATTCAGTAATATCAAGGCAGTCATGTTCTGGATTGCCAGGTGCCTTCTCCCCCCTCTCTCCGCCACAGAAATGCAGCTGGATTCAAGCAGCTGTCTGTGACTAACACAAGGTCATCCTGTTCTATTAAGATTGTCCTGCTTTCTGATTTAGTATGGTCCGTACCTGATGTGGGGTGCTGACTATTAAGGCTCCCCCAAAAGTAAGTTTCTGACTCTCCTCGACTAATAAGACTGTTGCTGCCACTGTCTGCACACACTCTGGTCAGTAATGTAGCTTTCCATTCTTTAATTGACAATGAATTAATGCAGTTCATGTTTTAAATTAACCATGAATCAATATGACAGGTCACTGAGAATGTGTGAAGAAATCCTGCCAATTAATATTGATTCAGGCTAACACAATTGATTTATTATAAATATTAATTATTAATTATATATATTATAATTCAGGGTGGAAACGCAACAAGTGCCTAAAACATTTTAAAAACTGTAATCGCGCAGTTCTGTTTGTTTACCAGTCACTTGTGACTTCTCGTTCTGTTTCTGTCATTGTTTGCTCGAGCACATTCATTTTTAAGAACCTCAACAGATTCCATAGCACCATTTGCAGTTAATTCAATCCCCAATTTGGTGGCAATTTCTCGTCATGAACACAAAACTGGTTCTTCATGCCTCTCATCACAAAACTGTCGCCATAATCCAATTAACTTTTTCATTCCCACTCCCTTTGGCTTAAATTTTAAGGATGACCTTGCTGCCCCCATATCGGCTAAGAAAACTACGTCCTCTTTGTAAGGTCCCACCTTTAAATTAATCAAGAGTTCCTGGTGGGTCCCTGGGGCAGGAACTCCTGACACCCCTATTTTTCATCAAGGTTCATAAAAGGCACTGCCTTTACTTTCTGTTTTAGATCAGGACACTCTCTCTTAAAGTGACCTGTCTTTCCACAGTAATAACATCCCGCCTGTGGGGATTTCCACTTTGATCCTTGTTCCTGTCTACCAGACCCCTTAACATCTCCTCCCCGATCCTTCCTCCTCACTTTATTCCAGCATACTACCCGCCACCATTCCGGTTTCCTTATCCTTTTAGTTTTGTCCTTTTCTTTATTACCTCATCAACCATGGCTATCATTATTTTTGCCTTCTGTTTCTGCTTCTCAGATCAATTGCTGAGCCGATTTAACCAACTGAACAGCTTTAGGGCCACCCCATGGCCATTCCTCATCACCCAATGTTTTGTTTAGACCTTGATTTTTAAAGAAATATTACAATATTTCTTGCTCCCTGTAATCTCAAATATAATTTGTCAATTTATGCTTGTCTAACTTTAAAGCCTGCTCCTAAATATACATTTAGGAATCTTACTTGTAAATTCACTACAATTACCCGGTTTTAGTCCCTTGATTTAAATCCAAAATCAGTTTTCTTAAGTAGTCCTGGCCAGTCATTGCTCAATTCCAACGCTATAGATTGTTAAAATAAAACTTCTAATGCATGAATAATGGCCGAATCCAAGGTCACCGATTTTAACCATAGGATTTTATTTTTGATTTATTATAATCTAATGTTGAACTGAAACTTCAACTGTCCTCCATAAATCGCTTTTATGTCAGGATAAAAGAGATTAGTTAGAAACTGATAGTAAGGCAGTCATGACCTATAAAAAGAGCAGGAGTTAACATTTTATTTCATAATCTGTAAAATCCTTAACCTTAAAAGAAATTATGTTAAAATTTCCATAATAGAAATCAGATTCAAAACAGTCCCGGATCTCAAGCTCCAGGGAACAAACATTCAATCACCAACAAACAAATGTGCATTCAGACTGAATCACAAAGGATTAAACTTTCTACTAGCTGTACAGCTCTTTTCTCTCTCTCTCTCTCTCTCTCACACACACACAGACACCGTGTCTCACAGACACTTTGAGTTTCCCGCAACGACTCCTCTAGCTTTTGAATATTTTTCTGGACGTCTGGCCATAAGTTAGTTACGAAGTACACCCTCAGTAGCCCTTAAGCTACAGCCCTTCTGATATGAAGCATAATCTGATTCCTCCTGACTATAAGGCTGTTTTTCATTGACATTTTATCATTTTTTTTTATCCTTTCTTCGCGTCTGAGGATTGTATTTCCAATCTCGTAACATTTCCTAAAGGGCTGTCCGTTGGAATGCGGTC
Source organism: Chiloscyllium plagiosum (assembly GCF_037043375.1). Lineage (NCBI taxonomy): Eukaryota > Metazoa > Chordata > Chondrichthyes > Orectolobiformes > Hemiscylliidae > Chiloscyllium > Chiloscyllium plagiosum. The sequence goes on along the minus strand of NW_028270173.1, from coordinate 11,957,278 downwards.
CTCGGACATCCCTTTAGTTCTTCTACTATACTTAAATCGCTATTATTATTTCCCATTTCAATACTCGGCCGTTTCTTTATGTAATTTAATTAACCTTACTGAGGTTCGGTGTTACCTACTTCAGCACCCACTTCAGGGTCCTGACCTTCGCGTGGGGGATTTCCCCTCTTAACAACCAGTCTAAGGCTGGGTGGTCAAATCAGGTAGGCACCTCACTCTTCAAATTAAATACCTTAATTTATGAGTTGCCAATTCCCCGTACTTTCCGTACGTCCCGACCACCAAGGTAATGCTTAAAGATCCCTTTTCATACCTTGGTCTGTGCACAAGAGTTACCTAGTCGAATCTGCGTGTCCTTATCCCGCGGCAATACCCGGTTGCCTACCCGACCGAACTTCCTGCTGCGTGTCAGCACGCCCTGTTCTGTGGCAATACCTAGCAACCAGTACCGTTGCCAACCGCGGTCACTTACCCGACCGAACTTCCCGCTGCGTGTTTGTGTGCCCTGTCCCGCAGCAATTCCCCGGATATATCCAACTGACAACCGTGATAACTGTTACCTACCCTGGTTGATCGGGTTCGCCGAACCCGGCCGCCCAGAACTCCGGTTCCCCAGATCCCCGGATATATCCACCTGGCAGCAACTACCGCTGCCAGCCACCCGGATACATCTACCTAGCAACAGTTTCAACGGCTACCCACCCTGGCTGACTGGATTAGCCTATTCCAGTCACCAGCACCCCGGTTCCCCGGATCCCTGGATATATCCGAATGACAGCAAATACCACTGCCCACCCCGGTCACCCGGATAAATCTTTTAAGACCTTTCTTACCCGGGTCTTGTGTACACAAGAGTCACCTGACCGGACCCGCCGCGTCTCAACCCGTCTTGTTTCCAGGGTCTCTCAGTCCGGATCTTGCTCGCCCACAGCCGCTGCGGCAAAGAGGGAAACTAAAGACCGCCGAAATCAGCGAGGTGATTTCCCAATAACTGCTGAGCGACCGGAGCATGGGCTCCCAGGACGAGCACCCAAATCTGTTCGAAACAAAATCAATAAAATTTAGACGAGACCACCAAAACTGGAAACAAGACAATTTATTTCGAACTTGCAAGTACGGGCCTCAAATGCATAAGCGAAATGAAGCAAATTAGAACTCAGATTAGTGTCCAGTTATACCCTTTGAGCTGAGTGAGGTCATCTCTCCAGACTCCTAATTACCAATCTCTATTACTATTTTGCCTCTACCCATCTATGCTCCACGTCCATTGCCCCTTTCTTTCCAAGTTGGCAATTTCCCCCTTGTACGTGCTGTAACTCTTATCTTGATGTTTCCTTTGTAACTTCATTCATTATTCCTCAGTACATTCCATTCTTGCACGTACATCTTAACAATGTATCTTTTTCGTGCTTCGTTTATATGTTTCAGTAATTTTAACTTTCTGCTGAAACTGTTGTTTTAAACCTTGTGGCTAAAAAGAATTATTTTCTTTAATAAATAATTATGCACCGAAAATTAGAGGTATTCTTCCCTAAATACTTGCAGAGTTAGTAGTTCTCTTGCTGTACCCCTTTTCTGTATGCTTTTTCTATACCTGCAAAAACAACATTTTATCCTATTTCTAACAGTAAACACACAGAGTAATAACTGAAACAGACACAGAAAATGCTGGAGAAACTCTGCAGGTCTCGCAGTATCTGTGGAGACAGAAACAGCGTTGACATTTCTAGTCCTGTCTGACTCTTCCACAGAATAAAATAATGTTGAAAACTGACTCTCCCAGGCTTATGGTGAAGTAACGCTTGTGAATACCCCACCCTAGTGTTGATTCAGTCTGCTGTCAAACTGCCCAAATGCCCAGGAGCAAGTCACAGAATGAAGGCACACAGACCGAAGTGGTAAACCAGGCTTCAGGAAAGGATACAACCTCAAGCAAGGTGAAGATTGTTACATGCTTTTGCACAAATAGTTTAAAACTGTTCCAGTACCTTCCCAAAATATTAAGATGATTGTATCAATTACTGGAATGACTGACACAATATAGAGCTATTTTGAAAAAATACAATTTTATCATAAACTTTGGAAAGCCAGAAAACAATGTTAGATTTTGGAGTTCATGACCACAATTATTTAATGTTGGCAATCTATAATCTGTAAGGATGGGTTACTAAATTTAAGAAAGAGCAGTTCAGAAATGCTAGTTAATCGGACAAAAAAGACTGAGGAGTGAAAAGTTTTATCAGGCAGCAGTTAGTTAATTATGGAATGTACTGCCTTGAAGTGTGGTAGAGGAATGTTCAGTTGAGACATTCGAGTGGGCACTGGATGATTATTTGGATAGTAATGTATTCAGGAATACTCTATGGGGAAAAGGCAGGAGATTGACACTGGGTAATACGTCAGTGTAGGCACGACGGACTGAATGGCTACCTTCTGTGCTGAAGGATTCTGTGACTCTGTGATTGGTTCTGCTGCTGCTGGAATTTCTTTTCCACATCTGTTGCAACATTCAATTCTTGTTTACAGTCAGAAAGGACTGATTGGTTATAGCTTACCTAGCAACAGCCTCAGATATACTCAGATATAAAGCAAACATGTGAATTAAATCAAATGAAATCAATCGCCAATTTATTTGCATAATATTAAACTGGACATTATTTACTGTGTTCATTGTGTTCCAGTGTAGTCTGTGTGATGTTGGAGTAGGGAAAGGCTGTGTGAAGTGGACTTGGTTCAGTTGGCAGACTTTCTGACTGAAAGTGGTAGCAGAGACAGAGTAAAAGTTTTATATTCACCGCTGGCTTGGTCGAAAGTGGACATTGGCAGGAATTTGATCAGGTTTCTGACTGGGTCCAGATGGGCAGATCTAGTCTCCTTACTAAGGAAAGATACTTGCATAGAGGGAGTGATTAAGGAAAGATATTTGCATAGAGGGAGTGAAGCAAAGTTTGACCAAATAAATTCCTGGGATGGAGGGACTGTCCTATGAAGAATGATCATAGGCCGGTATTTTCTGGAGCAATCTCATTCAAACATGAAAAATTCTAACAAGGATTGACAAGGAAGGATGAAGGAACGTTTCTCCTGCTAGGGGTTTGAAACCAGGTGACACATCTCAGACTGAGACAGGCCATTTTATTTATTCAGTCAGGAGACATGGACATTGCTGGCTGAGCCAGTACATACTACCTGGTAGTGGTGGTGAACTAGGAGAAAGGGAGAACTGCAGATGCTGGAAATCAGAGTCGAGAGTGTGGTGCTGGGAAAGCACAGCAGGTCAGGCAGCATCCGAGGAGCAGAAGAATCGATGTTTCCAACATAAGCTCTTCATCAGTGGTAATGAACTAATTTCTTGAACAGCTGCAGTGTATATGGTGTAGTTAGACCCACAATGCTGCGAGAGAGAGAAATCCAGAGTACACAGTTCTGGCCATGTCTGTGCCCAGGAAACTGTGGTTGGGAATTTTTTTATTCACGAGATGAGAGCAACATTGGATAAGCAGCATTTACTACCCATCCCTAATTGCCCAGAGGACAGTTAAGAGGCAACTACTTTGCTGTGGGTCAGGGGTCTCACACAGGATGGCAGTTTCCTTCCCTAAAGGGCATTATGAAACATTAGTCTTTCTGACAATTGGCAATGGATTCATGGTCATCATTAGATTCTTAATTCCAGATTATTCTTGAAATCAAATTCCACCATCTGCAGTGGCGGGATTTGAACTTTGACCTCCAGAACATTATCTGGCTCTCTGAATTAATAGCAATAATACCACAAAGTCATTGCCTCCTTCATCTGTTGCCAGCTGAAGATTGGTGGGTAAATCCCGAAAGAAAAGGAACTGGAATTTTTTCTGCGGAGATCTTGGGCTTTGAAGGACTTGGTGGCTGAGATTTGTGCAATTGAAACCAAGTGATTGCTCACCAATCCATGATATTGATCTTTGTTGTATCAGCTAACTAATATGTAATTTATAGTTGATATTAGCTGCAGTTAGCCTGCTAGTTTGTGTCATTTCTGCTTGGTTTGGTGAAAGTAAAAAGGGTCAAGTAAAATCTTGTCCATTTTGTTTTTACTTAGTGGTTTCTCGGTAAATTGTGTTCTTTTGGTTTTGTCAATGAAATAACTGCACAGAGGCTGGTATCCTGTCAACAAGTCACTCTTTATTTATTTTTCCACTTATGGAGTCAGCTATTACGAGGGGGCATAGCTTTAAATTAAGGGGTGGTAGGTATAGGACAGATGTTAGAGGTAGATTCTTTACACAGCGAGTCGTGAGTTCATGGAATGCCCTGCCAGTAGCAGTGGTGGACTCTCCCTCTTTATGGGCACTTAAATGGGCATTGGATAGGCATATGGAGGATAGTGGGCTAGTGTAGGTTAGGTGGGCTTAGATCGGCGCAACATCGAGGGCCAAAGGGCCTGTACTGCGCTGTATTCTTCTATATTCTATGTTCTATGTGTTTTGTACAAGGGCTCTGACCAGCCAGCTCAGAGCCAGTCCTTTGGATCAGGAGACTCTCTGAACCTCCTGTTTATTCTTTTTTCTTTTCTTTTTTCTTTCCCCACACTACCACCTAACTGCGGTGGTGCTTATATTTTCCCCACACCCATGTTGTGTGTGTGCAGGTGTGAGACACAAGGTGTGCGAATCTTTATTCAATCCCTACCACCAGGAAGATAGGAAAACACCTGAGTGGCCAGTAACAAGCAGTTACCTTCACATCAAAGGGCAATGCTGTGTGATCACACAGTGAAGGGGAGGGCTGGGATTAAATCAACATAGAGTTGGAGAGGGAAATAATGCACTCCACTCCCTGCGGTGCCCACCTCTCCTCCTGTTTATTTTTTTTTTCTTCTTTTCCCTTCACAGCAAAACACTTCTATTTATTTATTTATTTATTTATTTTTATTTTTATTTTCTACCCATGGTGTGTGTGTGCAGGTGTGAGACACAAAGTGCACGAATCTTTATTCATTTCCACCACCAGGAAGATAGGAAAACACCCAAGTGGCCAGTGACAAGCAGTGCCCTTCACATCAAAGGGCAATGCTGTGTGATCAAACAGTGAAGGGGAGGGCAGGCATTAAATCAAAATAGAGTTGGAGGGGGAAATAAAACACTCCACTCCCTCCGGCGCCCACCTCTCCTCCTGTTTGTAACTGTAGGTCAAGGCTTCCTGACTGATCCGGGTTAACAACCCCAATCAGGGATCTCATAGTCAATGAGATCCACCTGAATCCAAGCACTACATCCTTCCTTCCCCCCTCCCCCAAGTCCCAGAATGTCGGGCTGTTCTTTATCTTGCAGTTTCTCCTGAGAGGTTTTCACTCCAGGCCCGGTTGGTATGACTCCAACCTAGACTCATGTGTCATGTACCGGACCATAGCCCGTCTCTCGCGTCTGGAACGTCTTGGGAGAGTTTCATCCTCTTCTTCTGGTGGTAACGGTATTGAGGCTGCATCCATCTTGGACTCGAAGATTTCTTTGATGCGAGATGAAGGGGCAGTGGCCATGGTTTCTGACAGGCCTTCTGGCTGTTCTGAGGGGCCACGTACGTTTTGCCCCTGCCCCATTTGCAAGGTAACCGCTTTCAGGTGATCCACATGTTTGGTCAGGACCACCTCACCTCCCCAAACTTTGAATGTTATGTGGCCAGACCTTGCATCAACCTCACCTCATACCCAATTTCTGTGGTTCCAGCATGTAATTTCATCCCGTGAAATAAACAGACTCTCTCGCTGACAGGAGTCATGTGGCTGGCTCTGGCTTTCCTGCTGCTGTTCCCCCCTCCTCTCCCACCCAGGTCCTGGAATATCAGGTTTAACCTGACGCAGAGTATTCTCCCCATCAGTAACTCTGCTGGAGCTATCCCTGCACTTGCATGTGGGCTGGTCCTATAACCAAACAGGAAGTGGGACAGTTTGGTGTCGAGTGATTCTGTAGGCTCTTTCTTCAAGCCTGCCTTCAATGTTTGGACCGCTCTTTCCATGAGACCATTGCATGATGGATGGTGTGGAGCTATCTGAACATTCAACTTTAGGAAATATTTGAACTCCCCACTGGTAAATGATGGCCCATTTTCCATGACCAGTACTACCGGGAGTCCATGTATCATTATCCCTGAGTTTACTGAAGACACTTTAGGAACCATGAATGGGTGTCCACAATGACCAGAAACATTGACTCCAGGAAAGGACCAGCAGAGTCAACAAGGAACTGAGTCCCGGGTTTACCCAGCTATTCCTATGAATGTGGTGGGGGGGTTGTTGGTGAGTTGGTGATAATATTTCTCTTTGTTGGCACTCTGGGCACTGCCCCACCAATGCAGCTCTGTTAGCAACCAATCCTGGCCACTCAAAATGAGGTCTTGCCAAGATCTTCATTTTGGAAGCTCTTGGATGACCCTGGTGGAATGCAGCCAGTATCTGGCAGAGACCTTTACTCAGGACAATCACTCTTGCTCTCCATAATGATATGCTGTCCTCTGTGGTTACCTGGTCTTGCTGGGTCTGGAAGGTTTCAATCCTGGTTGTGATGGTTCCTTTGGTTTCCCCCATCACCACCAGCTGCTTCAGTTTTGCCAGGATGGAATACTGTTTGTGCCCACTGTCTGATATTGTCAGCAGTGACCAGGAGGGTATCCAGAAAGTATCAAACCAGAATGGACTCTTCCAGGGAAGATGCTACCAGTGGGGTATCTGCCAGTGGGAGGCAGCACAAGGCATCCGCATTTGCCTCGGGGATCTTATTCGAATTGTACACACTGAGAATAAAGGACCAACCGCTACATTCAACCAAAAGCTATGGATGGCACACCCTTGACTTCTTTAAGTTCTTTAAGGGTTTTGCGGTGCACTATTATGACAAATTTACATCTTTACAGGTTTGGGTGGAACTTTCCCACACCAAAGATGACTGCCAAACCTTCCTTCTCTTTCTGAGTTTATTTGCGCTCAGCATCAGCCAAAGTCTGGGCCATCAGTGAGCCAACACTACCCCAATACTGCATGGGCAAGCCCCACTTCTCATTTGGGACCGTACTGGGCACACAGTCTAGATGACAATAGCTGCTTTTTCCCTTCCCTAAAGGCTACTTCTTGGCAATGTGACCATTTCCAAGGCAGACCCTTTCTCAATAGCAAGTGGTGTGCCAAGATGGGGGCCAGGTTATGGATGAATTTTCTGTAATAATTCACTAACCTGACGCTGGTGAGATCATAGTGGGGATCAAGGAAATGGCTCAGGACCTGAATAATTGCTTCACATCAATCTTCACGGTGGAAGACACGAGTAATATCCCAAAAATTCAAGAAAGTGAGGGGGCAGAGATAGGTATGGTGGACTCAACAAGGAGAAGGTGCTAGAATAACTGAACGGCCTGAAGGTGGATAAATAACCTGGACCAGATGGACTATACTCCACAGTTCTAAGGGAGATAGATGAAGAAATAATGGAGGCGTTAGTCGTGATCTTGCAGGATTGCTAGAACCTGGGAGCATTCCAGAGGACCGGAAAATCTTGAACATTACACCCCTGGTTAAAAAGTGAGTAAGGCAAAAGAGGGAAAATTACAGACTGATGAGCCTAACCTCAGTTATGGGGAAGATCCTGGAATCCATCATGAAGGCTGAGATTTCTGAGTACTTGCAAGCGTATGGTAAAATAAGGCAAAGTCAACATGGTTTCATCAAGGGAAGTCATATCTGACAAATATTCTAGAATTCTTTGAGGAAGTAACTAGCAGGTTAGACCAAGGAGAACCAATGGTAACTTATCTACCTGGACTTCAGAAGGCCTTTGACAAGGTGCCACACAGGAGGCTACTGAGTAAGATACAGCTCCATGGTGTCAGAGGCAAGGCACCAGCATGGATAGAAGCTTGGCTGTCTGGCAGAAAGCAGAGAGTGGGAATAAAAAGGTCCTTCTCAGGATGGCAGCCAGTGACCAGTGTTCCACAAGGCTCAGTGTTGGGACCACAACTTTTCACTTTATACATTAACGATCCAGATGAAGGAACTGAGGGCATTCTGACTAAGTTTGCAGATGATACAAAGGTAGGTAGAAGGACAGGTAGCATTGAGGAGGGGGGAAGGATTTGGACAGGTGAGGAGAGTGGGTAAAGAAGTGGCAGATGGAATACAGTATGGGAAAGTGTGAGTTCATGCACTTTGGGAGGAAGAATAGAGGCATAGACTATTTTCTAAATGGGGAGAAAATTCAGAAGTCTGAAGTGCAAAGAGACTTGGGAATTCAAGTCCAGGATTCTCTCAAAGTACACTTGCAGGTTGAGTCAGTAGTTAGGAAAGCAAATGTAATGATGGCATTTATTTTGGGAGGACATGAATACAAAAGCAGGGATGTACTTCTGTAAGGGTCTGGTCAGACCACATTTGGAGCATTTTGCGCTATATATCTCAGGAAGGATGTACTGGCCCTGGAGCGTGTTCAGAGGAGGTCCACGAGAATGGTCCCAGGAATAAAAACTTAACATATGAGGAACGTTTGAGGACTGTGGATCTATACTCAAAGGAGTTCAGAACGATATGGGGAGGATCTATTTGTAACATACAGAATATTGAATGGACTGAACACAGTAGATGTTGGGATTTTTTTCCCCATTGGTAGGAGAGACTAGGACCCAAGGACATAGTCTTTTAGAATGGAGATACGGAGAAACATCTTCAGCCAGAGAGTGGTGAATCTATGGATTTCATTGCCACAGAAGGCTTGCACAGGCGGAGTCTGGAAGAACACAGCAAGCCAGGCAGCATCAGGAAGTGGAGAACTCAATGTTTCAGGTGTAACCTTTCTTGAGGACTCTGTTGGGTGTGGGAAGGAGCTGCAGATAAAGGGGGTGGCAGAGACAGGGTGGTGAAGAGGGGTAGGTGAAGACAGGGAGAGGATAAGATCTGGTTGGTCAGTGGAAGCCAGGTCATTGAGTATATTTAAGACAGAGATAGATAGGGTTTTGAGTATCAAGTGGATCAAGGGTTATGAGGAGAAATGGGAGAATGGGGTTGAGAACTTATCAGCCTTGATTGAATGGCAGAGCAGACTCGATTGGCTGAATGGCCTAATTTCTACTCCTTTGTCTCATGGTCTTATGGTCTAACCCAAGGAAAGGCCTAAGCTCCAGGACAGACGTGGGAACTGGAACACCTTTGATCACCCTCACTTTGTCTTCCAATAGGTGTAACCCAGTCTTGTCCACTCTGTAGCCCAAGTATGTCAGTTGGGGCACCTGGAATACACATTGTTGTCTTCTAAGGCATACATCCACCTTGGAGAAATGTTTAAACCATGTCCAGATAGTGTTCTTTATTGGTCATCCCTGTTATTAGTACATCATCCAGATTATTAGCAACCTGGGGTAGCCCTTGTAAAACGTTCACCATGGTCCTCTGGAAAGGAGTGCAGGCTGATGATACCCCAAATGGCAGTTTTATACATTGATATAAACCTTTATGGGTATTAACTGTAGCATACATCTGGGACTCCTCATCCAGTAGTAATTGAAGATAGGCTTGGCTCATGTCCAGCTTTGAGAAAGGACAGCCACCCCCTGACAGTTTTGGATCTAAGTCCTCTATGTAAGGGGCTGAGTATTTCTCCAGCTGCGAGAAGTGGTTTACTCAAAATCACCAGAAAGTCAAACCAAGCCATCAGGTTTCCCAATTGGTACGGCTGGTGCTGCCCATTCCATAAATTGAACTGATTTGATGATTCCTTCATTTTCCAGCCTCCTGATTTCTGCCTCTACTTTTACCCGTAAGGCAAATGGCACTGGGCAGGCCTTGCAGAATTGCTTTCTGGTAAAGTGGTCTTAGCCTTTTTGAAAGGCCCCAGCCCATCCTGAAAAACTTCTGGGTATTTAATTAGGATGTCACTCAGCCACCCATTTTCATAAAGTAAAAGCTTTGAGCCAATCAAGGTGAACATTTCTCAGCCACTTCCGCCCCAGTAGGCTTGGGCCTGAACCTTTTACTACCAACTGTCCCAACTGCTTCCCATTAGAGATCGGAACCAAAGCTGTACCTTTAATCCGTAATGGTTTCCCAGTGAAGGTTCTCAGTCTGGATGAGGCCTTGCACAAACGTAAAGGTTGGAGTCAGAGTGAATCATGTGAAAGAAAGACTCAGCAATCACTGAAACAGCTGCACGAGGACCAGGTGACCATTTAACCAAACATTTATTTGAATTGGTTCTGATTTGGATGTTGCTAAGCAATGTAACTGATGCGATCCACAGGCAGAGGGACTTTCCAGGCACTCGCCTGGGTACCGGCTTATGATTTCTCTGTTGTAAGTCAGACCTTGTAGGACTCCTTTGCTGCCTGGAGTCAGCATACTGGCAGCGACTACAATAGCTTGCTGAACTGGATCTTGAAGAGCATTTTCCCCACTTTGCTGAAGCTTGACTCTGTTGTGGATTTTGCTGTGGGTTGACCTAAGGTCTCTCTGCTCAGGATATGCCCTGCATGAGGCTCTACAATTACCTGCACTCAAATGGTGTTCCCTAAACTTACTCGGAAGGGTGAGTGAGTCCAGTTCTATTGGTATGTGCTGTCGTTCCCATATTCCACTTGCTGCATTTTCTAATGACATTGCCACTGTCGTGCCTGTTTGGCTTCAGCTCGGAGGCGCTTCTGCAAGTTTACATCATTAATCCCACATTCTAAAAGGTCTCTCAGCACCTCATACAGGTTAATACAAATCACATGCCTCTGCCAATCATCTTAACCTCGTCAAAACTCCTGATACAGATTCCCCTGGTTCGAAAACAGCTGAATACAGCCAATAGCATTTTAGAAGTACAGGAGGTTTGGGTCATGATATTCCTTCACAAGATCCGTCAACCCTTGAAAGGTTTTAGCATCTGGTGCCTCAGGGAAAGTTAAGCTCCTTATAAATGAAAATGCTGCATGTCCGCAGCAATCAGAAAGATTACTCGTTGCTTTTCACCCGATTCAATGTCATTTGCCCAAACAATACAGCATTCTTTCCACATGCTGGATGCAGTCTTTGATGGCAGGATCTAAAATGTCTTGCCTTCATTGCTCAGTCCTTTGAGTATCGGAGTTGGGAATCATGTTGAGGTTGTACAGGATGTTGGTGGGGCCTCTTGTGGTATATTGTATGCAGTTTTGGTCGCCCAGTTATCAGAATGATATTTTCAAGGTGGAGAGGATTCAGAAGAGAGTTACCTGAATGTTGCTGAGTGTAGAATGTTTGAGTTATAAAGAAAGGCTGGGGCTTTTTCCACTGGAGCTTAGGAAGTTGAGAGGAAACCTTATAGAAGTTTATAAAATCATGAGGGATATAGATCGGGTTAAAGATAGTTGTCTTTTCCCGAGGATGGGGGATTTCAAGATTAGAGGGCACATTTTCAAGGTGAGAGTAGAGAGATTTAAGAAAGACATGAGGGGAAAATTTTTACTCAAATGGTGGATTAGGTATGGAATGAACTTCCTGCGGAAGTGGTGGTCATTGGGAGAATTACAATGTTTAAAAGACATTTGGATAAATACATGAATAGGAAAGGTTTGGAGGGAGATGGACCAGGAGCAGGTAGATGGGGCTAGTTTAGTTTGGGATTATGTTCAGTATGGACTGTTTGAACTGAAGGGTCCGTTTCCGTGCTGTACGACTCTATGACTCTAATTCACTCTTTATTTACATACATTTTGTAATTGGGCTTTGACCAGTCGGCTCAGAGCCAGTCGCGAGGATCAGGAGACCTTCTGAATCTGCCATTTCTTTTCTTCCAGTCCCTGAAGTCAGGAGACTCTCTAAATCCCCAGAGTATATCTGTCAGCCAGAGCTCCCTGATTGGTCCAGGTTAATAACCTCAATCAGGGATCTCATAGTCAATAACATCCAATGGGCCTGAGTTCCAATCACGACAACTGCTCTTCATAGCGATTATGCCAATGTTTTACAAAATAATGATTTGGAAAAATAAATCTTTTTGCTCAATAGCTTTATGTAACTCAATAGCAAATACAATTTAAGAGTACAATAAATATGAGTATAAATGAAAATAAATATAGCAATACAGGATAAAAAATTCAGGCAAATGTGATCATATGTACAGGTAAAGAGGCTAATAAATTAAGAGTTTTGCTCATAACTGTTTACTGAAAAATCGAGTCTAATAACAAAGTGATTTTGAAGTTTAATCACTGACATGTTTGAAATTTGGAGCAGTTTAATGAGACATTAACTCTACAAGTGAATTCCGAGTGAGTGGCCCAAGCCATCCTGTGGTAGCCATTGTGGGGGAAGATGCTGTCCTGGAGTGTTACCTTGTGCCGCAGGTATTTGTCAACAACATGGTGGTGCGCTGGTTTAAATCAGACATTCGGTTACCAGTTCACGCATACAGAAACGGTCAAGGTGACACCGCTGCTCAACATCAGGCATACAGGAAAAGGACTGAACTGTTTCAAGGTGAAGTATCCCAAGGCAAATCTGTAAGTTCTGCTATTCCTGTAACAGGGGAAGTATGCCTGCATGAAACTGATAGGGTAACTGCATAAAAATTGAGGTAACCAAAAGTTTTTTTGACTTTTTTGACTTTGAAAATATTCTTTACTGTTAAATTATCTATAAGTAAGACAGGAAGTGCAAAACAAATCCTTACAGACTTTGCAGAAAGTAGCATGGAATGTTGACATTCCTCATTAGGGTTTCAATACATTTGCTGCTTGGAAAATGGCTGCAACAAAATGGGTGAATTAGCCAAATCACAACAGCACTTCCTGCCTCCCACCCTTCCCTTTTAATATGGGATGGGAAGATGTTTCCCAAATTCCTACCCCTTGATCCCTAAGATGGATACTCAAGGACAGTCATGACTGGCCAAGCCTGTGTTCCATTATGGAAAGGATTCCTTCCCCTGTGATTGGAATGGCACGAATGCCAGGCTACATTGACAATTAGAAGTGCTGCCTTACAGTGTAAATTTATAGAAGTTCTTACTCTCTGTTTTTGTATTTCTTGTTTTTTTTCTTGGAAATGAAATCTTCTTGACAGTTATCCTTTGCTGAATTCGAAATTGTCTTTGATCTTCAGTCCTCTCATGATTCTTTGGAGCATTGTATTCAATTTGATGATGCCTATAATTATCTTAATTAGCTGCATATGGTCTTCTTCAGTCCATTCTGGTTTCATTTATTTGTAAATGTCTTTACATTTAAGATTCTAGTTTTTCATTCACAATCTTAAGTGTGAAGTTCTGTAATGTTATGATCACTCTTAGCTAGAGAATCCTTTGAAATGTGATCATGAATTAATCGTATCTCACTCTGCCCCCACTGGATGGTACTGTCATCCTGGGTGTTGTCATCAGTTTCCTCACCCTTCCTGAAGCCCCTACAACAACCTCCAAAGCTGTTGGACAGGCGCATGGGCTGAGGCTCCTCCTCCTCCTCTGTTACCTTTGGGATGATAAAACTACCTCATTTCCCACCCTTTCATCATTCTGTCCCTCACCATGCACCAGATCTGAAGTATCTGACTAATGAGATATGGCTGCTTCCTGGGACAGTGTCAAAGTTCCATTCTTCCTCCCTGATCTGTTGCAGAGTTCAAAGTTTCACCTTCAGCTCATCACCTCTGAGTCTATAGTCTACAGTTCCTTGAGCTGTAGGCCCTTCCTGCAGATGTGGTTGCGTGGATCACCCTGGTGCTTGTTGCAGCTGCACCACAGGCATCTTGCTGTCTCCATCATGTTGTATTTCATTAACACTAATACGTCACTGAATGATATTAATTTATCAAACTATAAATGTAATGCAGTGCTTCAGTTACAATGTCCATAATTTAAATGACTGCTCTAATATTAGAGGAAAAATAACTTCTAACCAATCACCAACCAGCTGGCTACATTAATGCCTCCAGACCTCAGCTCTTGGGTCGTACTGTTATTTGGTGGCTGTCTCAGGCCACTCCTTATCCGAATGGTGCCTTGTACATCGCTGTGAGAAATTTGCTGATTTACCAGATTGTCCAAGTGAAGTTCCCTGAAGTTATGTTCAACCAACTTTGTGCACTAATATGAGTCTCCTGTGTTTCATGTAGCGAGAATTTCAGAGACATGAATCAGCTCCTGTTTATCAGGCCTAACCAGTCCTCTCATCACTGTGTGGCTGCCTCGTGCTCATGTACCCCTGATTGGGAAGGAACCTATAAATTAAGGATAAAGTTAACTTAAATGCCAAGTGCAAAACTTGCCTCAGTTTTAGAAACTGACCTACATTTGAGACACTTTGAATTCCCTCTAATATCTGCGTTAGGGTGCTGGGGAAGGAACACTCCGTCAAAGTGAACTTTGACCTTCTCACAGTTCTTATGAAAGTCCATACACAGGATTCCAATTGTAATGCCCTCATCAGGGCTCTGTTCATGAATTATTTCGATGAGGTAATGACATTAAATCCTGATTTCATTTACAAATACAGCTCGTTTTCCCTAAGCGATCCATAGTTGTCGAAGTAACTGTTAATTTTCTCCCAGATTATCATTTCCAAAAACTTTCTTGTCACAAAAAATAAATAGACTGAGCTCTAGTTGTTGGGTTCGCCTTTTCACACATTTTTAAAGAGCTGTGTAGCATTTGCACATCTCTGACTCCTCTGGAATCATGTTTATAGCTGAGCCGAATTGGAGGAATTTGGCAGCACCTCTGTAATTCCCACCCTTACATCCCTCAGTAATTTTGGATGTATTCCATCTGGTCACAGTGAATTACCAGCTGAAGTTCAGCCAGCCGATTGAATAGTTCTCCTTTTATAAATTTTTAGCTCATCCAATGTCTGTACCACCTCACCTCTCTCTATGACTTCATCAGGATCTTCTACTTTGTCAAAGACTAAAACATAATACTCAGAAAATAACTCAGCCACGCCTCCTGCTTCCAGGCACAGATCCCTTTATTATAAAATAAATAACTGCAGATGCTGCAGATTTGAAACAAAGTTCTGTTGAAGAGTCATCAGACTCGAAATGTTAACTCTGCTTTCTGTCCACAGATGCTGCCAGACCTGCTGAGTTTCACCAGCAATTTCTGGTTTTGTTATAGAGCCCTTTATGGTCCCTTATCAGCCCAACCCCTCCTCTTACTGTCTCTCAGAGGCATTTGGATTTCCTTTACTTTAATTACTAAGTCAGTCGATAAAAATATACTTCCGTATTTACTGTGGAAAAGGATATGGAAGATATAGACTATAGGGAAATAGATGGTGACATCTTGCAAAATGTCAAGATTACAGAGGAGGAAGTGCTGGATGTCTTGAAATGATTAAAGGTGGATAAATCCCCAGGACCTGATCAGGTGTACCTGAGAACTCTGTGGGAAGCTAGAGAAGTGATTACTGGCCCTCTTGCTGAGATATTTGTATCATCGATAGTCACAGGTGAGGTGCCGGAAGACTGGAGGTTGGCAAACATGGTGCCACTGTTTAAGAAGGGTGGTAAGGACAAGCCAGGGAACTATAAACCAGTGAACCTGACCTCGGTGGTGGGCAAGTTGTTGGAGGGAATCCTGAGAGACAGGATGTACATGTATTTGGAAAGGTACGGACTGATTCGGGATAGTCAACATGGCTTTGTGCCTGGGAAATCATGTCTCACAAATTTGATTGAGTTTTTTGAAGAAGTAAAAAGAAGATTGATGAGGGCAGAGCAGGAGATGTGATCTATATGGACTTCAGTAAGGCGTTCGACAAGGTTCCCCATGGGAGACTGATTAGCAAGGTTAGATCTCATGGAATACAGGGAGAACTAGCCATTTGGATACAGAACTGGCTCAAAGGTAGAAAACAGAGGGTGGTGGTGGAGGGTTGTTTTTCAGACTGGAGGCCTGTGACTAGTGGAGTGCCACAAGGATTGGTGCTGGGCCTTCTACTTTTTGTCATTTACATAAATGATTTGGATGCAAGCATAAGAGGTACTGTTAGTAAGTTTGCAGATGACACCAAAATTGGAGGCGTAGTGGACAGCGAAGAGGGTTACCTCAGATTACAACAGGATCTGGACCAGATGGGCCAATGGGCTGAGAAGTGGCAGATGGAGCTTAATTCAGATAAATGCGAGGTGCTGCATTTTGGGAAAGCAAATCTTAGCAGGACTTATACACTTAATGGTAAGGTCCTAGGGAGTGTTGTTGAGCAAAGAGACCTTGGTGTGCAGGTTCATAGCTCCTTGAAAGTGGAGTCGCAGGGAGATAGGATAGTGAAGAATTCGTTTGGTATGCTTTCCTTTATTGGTCAGAGAATTGAGTACAGGAGTTGGGAGGTCATGTTGCGGCTGTACAGGACATTGGTTAGGCCACTGTTGGAATATTGCATGCAATATTTGTTTCTTCATAAGGATGTGTGATGTCAATGCTTAGCTAGTCAATAACAAGTGAACTGCAAAAGCATTGTATTGACATGAAAGAACTGAGATGGTAAACTGTTGTGCTGACTGGAACTCTGTGTAAAGGATAGGATTAGGGTGTTTTTAGATGCTATGCAGTGAAATGCAGTGGATGTCCAAAGAGACTTGAGAGTTCAGGAGCATAGATCTTTAAAATTTCATGAAGAGATCCAGAAAATAATCAAGGAAGCTGATGGAATGCTCCCCTTTATAACAACAGAACTGGAGTATAAGGACACAGAGACTATAGTGCATCTGTACAAAACCCTGGTACGACCCGACTGGGAGAACTGTGAGCAGATCTGGGCACCACACCTTAGGAAGGATATACAGGACTGATCCTGGAGGGAGTACAATGTAGGTAATGAAAAGAGATTTAGATTAGGGCTAGGCCTGTTTTCTTGAGAACTTAGAAGGTTAAGAGCTAGTCTCATTGAATTCTATAAGATTTTAACAGGAAAAGACAGATAGATAGAGAAAAACTGAATTCACTCGTTGAGGATTGCAGAAGGAGGGACATATTCTGTGAATTAGGGCCAGACCATTCAGTAGAGAAGATCAGAAGGTCCTGCACACAAACAGTGAGAGCCATTTGGAGCACTCTTCCACAAACAGCAATGGATGCCGGATCAGTTATTAATTTAAATCTGAGAGAGATGCATCTTCTTAACCAAAGCTAATAAAGCAGGTTATATGGAGTCAGGCCACACATCAGCCCTGATCTCAGTGAATAGTGGAATATGCTGGAGGAGCTGTATAGTCAGCTCCTGTTCCTAGGGATGGGGATGAAATGCTGGCCAGCCTGCAATGCCCACCTCCCTCAAGTGAATAAAGAAAAAATGTTCCCTATGTTTTAGGAAGAGACTTCAGTGAATGGGAGGGAAGCAGAACAGAGGGGAATGGGAAGGATTGGTCTGGGCAGAGACGGCTGTGGAAAGTGAAGGAAAGGGGGATGAGGTGAGTTGGGAGAGAAGGAAAGGGCGGGACATGGATTGTGAGGGACAGGGGAGTCTGAGACCTTTGTGGAGACCCAGCACCATCCCCCAGGATGGCTTTCTGACCGTGGGGAGAATCGTTCCTATCTCAAGGTCAGAGACTCTGGGAGGAGCCGAGCACCAACCCCCTGGATCGGAGGGAGCAGCCCTCAGTGAGTGAACTCTGAAAGCTGAAAGTGAAAGCTCTCCGTGTGGGAGGGAGCTGTCACCTTCCACTTTACTCTTTACACATCTGTCGGGAAAAGGCGGAATATGTTCGGTCAGATTGTGGGAAAGTAAGAGGTGAGTCCCAAATCCTCTTTAATTTCAGGAAGGGGTCATTCCCAGTGGGATCGAATGGATATTATTCCCGCTGAAAGATCCCAATCAAATCCAAGGAGTTGAACGGGGAGCCGCTGGGGATTGTCCAGGGAAAAGGTGAGAACTTTCTCCAATGTCTCTGATCAGCTGAACAGAGCCTGGAGCTGGCTCCTGTCAGTATAAGGGAACAGGAGGGAGAGGCAATCTGCAACATTAAAGTCTCAGGGTCAGACACAGAGACTGGAAAGGGAGACGGGACATGAGCCGCTGGGTGTTGTAAAACATAGAATTGATTCCTTTGAATAATTCCGTGTTTGTATCCCGGGGAACAAACCTTTAAAGCAGGAAGTTAATGTTCAGCATTCCTTCATCGACATGGATTGCAGTTTGCTGCTTTGTTTCAGTCGTGTCTTTAGAGAGTGTTGGTGCAGTCACTTTCACTTGCAATGTGTCAATATTTAATTTGTACAGTTCAGAGTGATGGACAAAGGAAACAAGGCGAATGTGAGGAAAAACATCTTTCATACAACGACTAGTTAGAGTCTGGAATGTGCTGCCTGGAAATGTGGTGGAGGCAGGTTCCGTTGAGGAATTGAGGAGAGTACAGGATGATGGTATGAATGGTAATGGTGAGCAGGGATATTGGGAAAAGGCAGGAGATAGGTCCTGGATAATAGAACCAGACTCAGGGATGGAGCTGGTGTAGGCATGATGGGCAGAATGGCCTTCCTGTACACCATCGTCATTCTGTCATTCTGTCTTGAATTCTTCCTCTGGCTCCTTCTGCCAATCTGACATCCCAGTCTACATGAAGCCTGAAGTTGTCCATGATTAATGGGCTGCCTTTGTGACATTCCATCATCGTTTCCTGATTTATTCTCTGCCACACCGTATAGCTACTGACGGGAGTCAATCGACTACTCCTACCAGTATCTTCTTTCTTTTTTATTTCTTACCTCTAACTGGATGGATTCTACATATTCCTGTCCAAGATCATTTCTTACTATCATACTATCATTGAGGGTGCATACATGAGGATCAATGGTTGGCACAACATCGTGGGCTGAAGGGCCTGTTCTGTGCTGTACTGTTCTATGTTCTAATTCCATCCCATATCAACAATGTACATCTTTTCCTTCCCGACTGTCCTTTTTAGAAAGTCACGTACCCCTAAATATTTAGTTCTCAGCTTTGATCTCCATGTAACCCTGGTCTCCATAATAGCTCTAAGATCATATTCTCTGTTAATCTGTATTTATGCCATTAATCCATTTGTTTTGTTCTGAATTCTATGTTCATTCAAAGTCATAATTTTACCTTTTTACCATTTTTGTCTTCCTTTGTTTTTCTATGTTTATTCACTCTGTCCCTTCCTGTCTCCCTTTGGGTACTGTTATAGAACTAGCTGCCCCACGATGTTGCCAATTCCCCTTGCTTTGAAAGACTGCATTTCCCCTCTTTCAAACCCTTCATGCCCCTACTTAAAGCTCTCTCCACCCATTTGATTCAGCAGGACATCAGTCGCAGCCTGGTTCAAATGGAGCCATTCCCACCAGAACCACTCCCTCACCTCACTCCTGGTTCCAGTGCCCATCAACTGAAACCAGTTCCACTCATACCAATCTGTGCCATGGAGGCATGGGGAAACATAAATTGATTTAATTCAATAAATTAAGATAAGATATTGATGTCAATCACAGTGACCATGAAATTTCGAGATGGTCATAAAAACTCTCTTGGTTCATCAATGTCCTTTCAGCAAGGAAACCTATTCTCCTTACCTGGTCTGAGCAGGCCTCACTCCAGATTCACAGCAATATGGTTCATGCTGACCCTCTGAAATAGCTCTGAGACACTCAGTTTTTTTTTCCAAGGGTAATTCGTGATGGATGTTGAACTTGGCAGCAACACCCACATCCCATAAAGAAATAAATTCACATTTGCAGGCAGTTTCAGTTTTGCAATCTAACGCTCAGTGTCTAATGTTAGCATCTGAAGAATTGGGCTGCTTTTGAGACCGTGATTTGTTCATAGCACAGAAAATAATTTTACGTTTGGAAGACAATGTTCATCAAAGATTCATGGACTGGCTCCAGCACAAATGAAGGCCATTCAGTTATTTACGTCAGCACTGGTTTCTACAAGAGCAATCAAACTAGTCCTACTCTCCACCCTTTGCCCATTTTCCTCCAATTTATTTTTATCATGTTGCTTTTCTATTTGCTTTTAAAGCCTTATGTGATTCTGCTTTCCAGACTGCAAGAAGCTGTAGGTGTGACATTAGTATAGCTCAGTGCCTTACAACAACATATCAGCCCCCTTGCTAGTTCAGTATTCCCCACTATGACAAGTTGCTTGCCTCTCCCTCTGTGCTGATCAGCAATGGAAGCAAATTAGCACAAAGTGAGAGCCATAAGTCATATCCGATGTATATGCTTACTGCATTTGATTTATTTATTGTCACTTGTATCTCGTTACAAAATACAGTATCATAATTTTCCACCGCTATCTTTAAACACAGAAAAATAAACCAAAACATTGAGCATAAAAGCAGAAAAATGAATAAATTTTAAAAAGTATTCAAATTTACAGTCATTCTTGTGAAGTGCTCCATCATGGGCCATGGATTTAGTGGCCAGGCACGTGTCCGCTTTGCCACGGCACCAGCCCCGAAACTAAAGTCACCGCTCTTCAGTGCAATCTCGCCTCCCCCAGTGACTCGCCACTGAGTCCTCACTGGACCTTGCCAGTGCAGGTGCTACCAATGCAGCCGAGTATTAAATCAGCCCAAACTCGATTTGACCATCACCATGAGTCTGCTTTGGGCCCAGCTTGCCAATAAAGCTGCTGCTAATTCCATCAGGTCTGGGCCCAGACTCGTCTCTGCCGCCTGCCTCCATGAAACTGTGCTGCATGCAGGTGCTACCAGGAACCCAAACTTGCCACAGCAGGAACAGCAGCATGTCAGTGCTAGGACTGCCTCACCAATACAGAAGCACCAGCGAGAACCCAAACCTGCCCCTGGTGATGCTGCCACGAGTCCACGCTACTGGGCCCACTCACCGTCACTGATGCCATAACCGGGACCGAGGTCTTTACTAAGAGCTAAGTAAAATAAAATTGAAGAGAGAAAACAAGAGAGCGAAGAGTAAAAAAGGAAAAGAAATGAAACAAAATGAAAAGCAAAGTGGATGGAGCAGACAAGCCCTGGGCTCAGAAGCCCTACCCCTCTGCCATCTTACTGGAGGATGTATGAGATGTCTATGTGTTCCTGCATGCAGAGTGACCTGGCAGAAGCCTGCAAGCCCAAACTGCCCCAAAACTGTCTCCATTGAATTTCATCTGTCATGTGGCCATTCAATAAGTCTGCTTGTGATCTCTTGAAATCTATTTCTGTTTTCCTCCCTGTTTACTGCACTTTCAGGTTTTCTGCCAACTGCATGTTGTGAAACTGTAGCCAGTACTCTTCATTGAAGGCATTAATGCATTTCAGGAACAGAAACTTGGGAAGCAAAAGTTCCAGTCTGTAGAACACCTATTTCCCATAACACAAACGTGTTCCATCCCTTTGATAATTTTGTACCTCTACTGCATTCTCTTTAATGATTTGTTCATGCAATGGAGGGGTGTCATTCTAAGCCAGCATTTGTCACTCATCCCTAATTGCCCTCGAGAGTTAGTGATGAGCTACCATCTTGAACCTGCAGTCTTTGGGGAGCAGTTGCACCCACAATACTGTTCGGGTGGGAGTACTAAGGTTTTGACCCAGTGAGAGTGAAAGAACAATGAAATAGTTCATCATCAGAATAGTTTATGGCTTGGAGGAGACCTTGGAGGTCATCATACTTTCATATCATCAAATTTTTCTGAGAAGCTTCTTTGTTCATTTGTAAGTAGTTGTTTGAGAGTTGATAGACACGTCAATGTCCATGTGACCTCATTAATAATCTCAATTGTGTTCAACTTCATAAATCCATGCTCTCTCTTTATTCGTCCACGCTTGCCCAATGGCCATGAATTCTTCATCCAAATGGAAGGACCAAATCTTTTTAATTTTCTGGTTTGATTGTGGATTAAAATGGGAAAATAATTGTTTTAAAAATGAAGGATTTTTGAAGGGTTGTTGCATTTTTTTAAAAACAAGTATGAGATTGTAAGCATTGTTTACACAGCTGCTTGTTCAAGCAGAATGGGAAGCCTAGTTTGTAGATGACCTGGAGCCAAGGGGTCTATACCAATAGACTTTGACTGACAACCATGTAGCTAGATAAGTGACCAGTTATCAGTTACAAAGGCCTTTAGCCTGTCAATGTCAGGATAGCAGGACAGCTTGGCAGGTATGAATATTTTGACAGAAGTAATAGGATCGCTGTTTCTTTTCTCTGTTGTAAAAACACCTTAAACCGAAGAAAGCTGGTTAGTCTCTCATCAGCGGTTGCTGTAAGCTGTGGCATGTAACCAGTCAGCCAGAGACATTTTGAGTGTGAACCAGCCACTCTGTACCTTCTCTAACTGAGTGACAGTGTCGAGAGAAGGAGAAGCAAGGGGCAGCACGCTGACAAGCCAAAAAGACCATATCTGTGGACATTATGAATTGAGACAATTGAACTGTGTTCACAGGCTTATCCTGTGCCCAAAATATCCATTTTTTTAAATTGAGGTCTGTGTGTGTGTTTTATAAGTGGGTTGGAGTTTCAGCCAGCAGATTTACATGTTGAAGGTTCATAATTTTTTAACTGTAGCTGGAAACTATTTATTTATAAGGAATTGTAATTCTTGTTAAGTATAGAAACCTGGTCTGTTCCTCCTGTCAATCTGGATCTAAAAAACTGGTGAAGTGGGGAATTTCATGTACCTTTAAATAATATTTAACTTTAATGATGACTCTGGGAATAGCGGGACCTGGTGTTGAGCTCAATACCCCAGACTCTGGGAACAGCGGGACCTGGTGTTGAGCTCAATACCCCAGACTCTGGGAATAGCGGGACCTGGTGTTGAGCTCAATACCCCAGACTCTGGGAATAGCGGGACCTGGTGTTGAGCTCAATACCCCAGACTCTGGGAATAGTGGGACCTGGTGTTGAGCTCAATACCCCAGACTCTGGGAACAGCGGGACCTGGTGTTGAGCTCCATACCCCAGACTCTGGGAATAGCGGGACCTGGTGTTGAGCTCAATACCCCAGACTCTGGGAATAGCGGGACCTGGTGTTGAGCTCAATACCCCAGACTCTGGGAACAGCGGGACCTGGTGTTGAGCTCAATACCCCAGACTCTGGGAATAGTGGGACCTGGTGTTGAGCTCAATACCCCAGACTCTGGGAACAGCGGGACCTGGTGTTGAGCTCAATACACCAGACTCTGGGAATAGCGGGACCTGGTGTTGAGCTCAATACCCCAGACTCTGGGAATAGCGGGACCTGGTGTTGAGCTCAATACCCCAGACTCTGGGAACAGCGGGACCTGGTGTTGAGCTCAATACCCCAGACCCTGGGAATAGCGGGACCTGGTGTTGAGCTCAATACCCCAGACTCTGGGAATAGCGGGACCTGGTGTTGAGCTCAATACCCCAGACTCTGGGAATAGCGGGACCTGGTGTTGAGCTCAATACCCCAGACTCTGGGAACAGCGGGACCTGGTGTTGAGCTCAATACCCCAGACTCTGGGAACAGCGGGACCTGGTGTTGAGCTCAATACCCCAGACTCTGGGAATAGCGGGACCTGGTGTTGAGCTCAATACCCCAGACTCTAGGAACAGCGGGACCTGGTGTTGAACTCAATACCCCAGACTCTGGGAATAGCGGGACCTGGTGTTGAGCTCAATACCCCAGACTCTGGGAACAGCGGGACCTGGTGTTGAGCTCAATACCCCAGACTCTGGGAATAGCGGGACCTGGTGTTGAGCTCAATACCCCAGACTCTGGGAATAGCGGGACCTGGTGTTGAGCTCAATACCCCAGACTCTGGGAATAGCGGGACCTGGTGTTGAGCTCAATACCCCAGACTCTGGGAACAGCGGTACCTGGTGTTGAGCTCAATACCCCAGACTCTGGGAATAGCGGGACCTGGTGTTGAGCTCAATACCCCAGTCAGGTGTAACACAGATCATTGTTTCTCACAAGCTTTCTCAGCCCTTACACATTGGCTGATAATCACCAAGTTTATTCTTCACCCCTTCCTTATGAAACTGAGCGTGGTATTAGGGAGCCCTAGCAAAACCAGAGTTAATGGGAATCAGGGCAAAAACACTCCCCTGGTTGCAGTCGGACCTGGTTTTTAGGAAGATGGTTATGATTGTTGGAGGTCAGTCATCTCAGCTCCAGGCCATCTCTGCAGGAGTTCCTCAGTATAGTGTCCGAGGCCTAACAACCTTCAGCTGCTTCCTAGTGACCCTCTCTCCATCTTAAGGTCAGAAGTGGGTATGATTGCTGATGTTTGTACAATGTTCAGAACTGTTCAAAAATCCTCAGATACGGAAGCATCCATGTTGAAATGCAGCAACACCCCTGGACAATATCTACTTTTAAGCTAACAAGTGACAAGTAAAGCTTTTGCCAAACAAGTGCCAGGCAATGACCAACTTCTAACAAGAGAAAATCAAACAATTATTGTCCCTTGACAAGGCTTGTGAACCCTTGAGTTTAGAAGACTGAGAGGGGATCTGATTGAGACATATAAGATTATTAAAGGATTGGACACTCTGGAGACAGGAAACATGTTTCCGCTGATGGGTGAGTGCTGAACCAGAGGACACAGCTTAAAAATACGGGGTAGACCATTTAGGACAGAGATGAGGAGAAACTTCTTCACCCAGAGAGTGGTGGCTGTGTGGAATGCTCTGTCCCAGAGGGCAGTGGAGGCCCAGTCTCTGGATTCATTTAAGAAAGAGTTGGATAGAGCTCTCAAGGATAGTGGAATCAAGGGTTATGGAGATAAGGCAGGAACAGGATACTGATTAAGGATGATCAGCCATGATCATATTGAATGGTGGTGCAGGCTCGAAGGGCAGAATGGCCTACTCCTGCACCTATTGTCTATTGTCTATCGATGTTCAGTGATGTTATGATCACTGAATTCCCGATTACCAACATTCTAGGATTACCATTGATCAGAAACTCGATTGGATTCCTTACAAGAACAGTTTGGAATCCAGGAGTCCTGCAGTGAGTAACTCACCTCCTGACTCCCCAAAGCCTGTCTACCATCTACAAAATGCAATTTAGGAGTGTGATGGAATACTCTCCACTTGCATGTTGAGTGGCAGCTCCAACAACACTCAAGAAGCTTGACACCATCCAGGACAATGCAATCCATTTGATTGGTACCACATCCATAAACATTTATTCCTTCCACTACTGATGCTCAATAGCATTAGCATGTACTATTTACAAAATACAATGCAGAAATTTTCCAATGCTCATTGGACAGCACCTTCCAAACCCACAACCTCTACCATCTAGAACGACAAAATCTGCAGATACATGGTAACACCATCATCTGCAAGTTTCCCTTCAAGTGACTCACCACTCTGACTTGGTAATGTATCACTGTACCATCAGTGTCACTGGGTTAAAATCCTGGAAAACCATTCTGGGTTGACCAACATTACATGGTCTGCAGCTGTTCAATGCAACAGCTCACCATCATCTTCACAAGGGCAACTAGGAATGGGCAATTAATGCTGGCCCAGTCAGCAAATTCCATATTCCATTGTGAATAAAAAGAACAGAGTAAAACATTTGCCATCGTTCTGCCTTTGGGAATCAGGTCTACGTCTATCAGCAACTTTCCAATTTCCACCTTTACATCTCGAAATAGTGTGAAACAAACCTCATCTTGACTGGGTGACTTCTCCTTTTACATATATACTGCTCCATTTTATTTAATATTCTGTTATCTAATATCCCAGAAATCTTTTTCACTCTAGAGTCATTAAAGCCCTTTCTTGATGAACAGCAGAAAATACTCATTTCAAACCTCAATCTTATCTTTTCCTTCACCAACAGTTCTCCATTTTGACTCCTTATCAATCCCACCACTCCTCTTTATAACCTGTTTACTGTTAATACACCTATAAAACCTTGTGATTCTCGTTTATCTTTGCCAGACCTTTGGATTCCAGGAGATGGGCAGGTTCTTGATTATTGATTGGAAACGTTAAAATGGTTTTACACAGTACCTGGAGCAGACAGTCAAACTTGAGTCTTCCATTTCATGTTCAGGTGACCTCTTATTTGGTTCTCCGCTCCCATAGATCCTGGAAAAAGCAACTGCATAGGTATGGCACTGTGGTTCTGTTCTCCCACCCATGCTTTGTCTCAATCAGGAATATTTATAATGTTAAATGTAGTGTATCATATGCTTATGAAGAATGGTTTTCTTCATTTAACACACAAACAGGATTAATACAATCAGCTACTCATGTTTGTCCATTCCATTAGATCATTGCTGATCTGTATCTCAACTACTTACTCAACTTTGCTTCACAGTAATCAGTACTCTTACCAAGCAAGCACAAGCTCCGTCTAGAAATTTTAACATTACTCATAAGAAGCTTTTGGGGAGAGTTCCAGAACTCTTTGTGGGAGAAACAACTCCAGATTTCAGTCCTCAATGTCAGCTCTACTTCACTTTAAGATCATGTTTCCTTCTGGATTAATTTCCCTTTGTTTATGTTTACGAATTCCTTATTATTTTAAATATGATCGGAGGAGCAACCTTCCATCTCATAAACTCAATACATTGCAAACCCCACCCATGCAACCTTTGCTTGGATATATCGCTTAACGCACTGGCTTCATTCCAGTAAAAAACCAAAATATATTCAAAAAAAAGGAGGAAAAAAGAGGGTAACTGCAGGCTGATTAGTGTAACATCTGTTGTTGGAAAAAAAGTTGGAATCAATTGTTAAGGAAGTAATAGCAACAGAATTGGAAAATCGTAACCTAATCGAATGAGTCAGCATGGCTTGATGAAAGGGCAATCATGTCTGACTAATTTATGAGCATTTTTCAAGAAAGTGTCAGCCACCAGTGGATAAGGAGAACCAGTAGATGTGATGTGTTTGGACTTACAGAGAGTATTCAACAAGTTACATCCCAAAAGTCAAAGTACTATGAGAAGAGTCCACGGTGTTAGAGGAAATATATTGGCAGGTGTTATTTTTCAAGTTCACGTCCAGTGGAGAGCCACAAAGTACAGAGCTGGGATTGCAACTGTTCACAAAATATATTGATGACTTCGAGAAAATGAATGCAGACACCTTTGCAAACGAAACCAAACCAAAAGGAAAGACCAGTTATGAGAGGGATACAAACTGATTAGAGAGAGTTAAAAAATCAGACAACACCAAGTCCAACAGGTTTATTTGGAAACACTAGTTTTCGGAGCACTGCTTCTTCAGCAGGTGGTTGTATAGAGATACTGTGAGGTTTAGTGAGTGACGAAAAGGTGACCTGCCGCACACTCCTCCCAGTCTGTTACACAGTGACACTGACCTGCCGCGCACACCTCCCAGTCTGTTACACAGTGACACTGACCTGCCGCACACTCCTCCCAGTCTGTTACACAGTGACACTGACCTGCCGCATACTCCTCCCAGTCTGTTACACAGTGACACTGACCTGCCGCATACTCCTCCCAGTCTGTTACACAGTGACACTGACCTGCCGCACATTCCTCCCAGTCTGTTACACAGTGGCACTGACCTGCCGCATACTCCTCCCAGTCTGTTACACAGTGACACTGACCTGCCGCATACTCCTCCCAATCTGTTACACAGTGGCACTGACCTGCCGCACATTCCTCCCAGTCTGTTACACAGTGGCACTGACCTGCCGCATACTCCTCCCAGTCTGTTACACAGTGACACTGACCTGCCGCACACTCCTCCCAGTCTGTTACACAGTGACACTGACCTGCCGCACACTCCTCCCAGTCTGTTACACAGTGACACTGACCTGCCGCACACTCCTCCCAGTCTGTTACACAGTGACACTGACCTGCTGCGCACTCCTCCCAGTCTGTTACACAGTGACACTGACCTGCCGCACACTCCTCCCAGTCTGTTACACAGTGACACTGACCTGCCGCACACTCCTCCCAGTCTGTTACACAGTGACACTGACCTGCCGCACACACCTCCCAGTCTGTTACACAGTGACACTGACCTGCCGCACATTCCCCCCAGTCTGTTACACAGTGACACTGACCTGCTGCGCACACCTCCCAGTCTGTTACACAGTGACACTGACCTGCTGCGCACTCCTCCCAGTCTGTTACACAGTGACACTGACCTGCTGCGCACACCTCCCAGTCTGTTACACATCATTTCTGCTGCACAAAGCCATGCAATCTCTCATCAGTCCTTGCCTTTCCAAATCCATGTACACTCTGTCCCTCAGGATGGCCTCCCAACAACTTGCCCACCACTCATGTCAGGCTCACCGGCCTATAGTTCACTGGCTTTTCCATACCACCTTTTTTAAACAGTGGCACCATGTTAGCCAACCTCCAGTTTTCCGTCACCTCACCTGTGACTATTGATGATCCAAGTATCTCAGCAAGGGGCCCAGCAATCATTTCTCTAGCTTCCCAAAGTTCTCTGGTACACCTGGCCAGGTCCTGGGGATTTATCCGCTCTTATGCATTTCAAGGCATCCAGCAATTTCTCTTCTGTCATATGGACATTTTTCAAGATGTCACCATCTATTTCCCTCCATTCTATATCTTCCATATTCTTCTCAACAGTAAACACTGATACAAAATACCCATTTAGAAACTTCTCCCATCTCCTGCAGCTCCACACATAGGCTGCTTTCTGATCTTTGAATTCTTTAAGGAAGTAACAAACCATGTGGATAAACAGAAACCTGTGGCTCTGTGTACTTCCAATTTTCAGAAGACATTTCACAAGGTTACAGCATAAAATAAGAGCTAAAGTTGTTGTGGTGACAAGTCGGATGGATAGTACCAGGAATCATAGATATACCCGTGTCATTTCAGATTGTAAGTTGTAATGAAGAAATGCCCAAGAAAACAGCACTGAACCTCAACTATTTACAAATTATATTGATAATTTAGATGAAGGGGCTAAATGAAAAGTTGCTAAATTTGTGAGTGATACAAATATAGGTAAGAAAGTAAACTGTGGAAGCAATTTAAGGAGTCATTAAACAGATGTGGAAAGGTTATGTTAATGGGTAGAAACTTTGCAGATTAATTCTAACGTGGAAAAATGTGAAGTTGTCTGTTTGGGCGGGAAGAAGAGACAAGCAACATTTTATTTAAATGATGAGACAGTGCAGAACATTTTGGAACAGAGAGATCTGGGTGTCCTGGTGCATGAAGCACAAAAAGTTAGTGTATCGGCACAGCAAATGATTAGCAATGATTTAGAAATGGGATGTTTGCTCTTAATTGCGAGGGGATGCAATGTAAAAGTAAGGATGCTTTGCTACATTTATATAGGTCATTGGTGAGGCCACCTTGAGAGAACTAGTTCTGGTTTTGGTCATTTTATTGAAGAAACAACATAATTGTATTCAAAGCAGTCTGTTGAAGGTTCTCACAAATGATCCTGGTGTGAACAAGTTACTTGGAGGAAAAGGTCGGCCTGGATCATTTGGAAATTTAGAAACATGAAAAGTAACCTTCTTGTATCATTGAAGGTTTGTTTGTAATTTATCGGAGAGTCGGTGAAAGGAAGATTTTCCTTGTGGGAGAGGCTAGAGCAAGGAGACAACATCTGAAAAGAAGGTGTCTCCTTTTATTCTTTCCTGGGCTGTGTGTGTTGCTGGAAAGGTCATGCTTTGTTGTCTGTTGTTTATTGTCCTTGAACTGGGTGACTTACTCGGCACATCAGAAGGCAAGGGAGTCAGAGTCTTCTGGAGATCTGACAGGAACCTGCAGCTGAGACCATAGTTGGTTATTCCTGCTCCCGATTTGTATGTCCGTATCTATATTTGCATGTAGATATTGAACCTGAGACTGTCTGCTCTGCCAGTGCCATTGGGTTAATTATTTTGATTTTGTCTGATGGATTGAGAGGGTCTCCTGGAAAAACACAAAGTGGAATCTGTCTTGTATCTGGGCAATGTTTAAATGCCCAAGGTTTCTCACTGTACTTACCTGATATGTAGATAATCTTGTCAGAAACACAAAGCTGAAAATAGCTCTTTGTTAGTGAAATGAAACAAAGAACTGTGGGTGCTGGGGCTCTGAAATGAACAAAAGACCAAAATTCTTGGAGAAATGCGAACAGGTCTGGCAGCAGAGGTGCTGTGATCAAAGGTAATGGGGACAAGGCAGGAGAATGGGATTGAGAAACATTTTAGCAATGCATATTGATAACTTGGCTAAAGGGTTTGAATCCAAGTTGCTAAATTTGCTCGTAATACCAAAATATTATGAAAGTAAAATATGGAATGGACTTAAGGAGTCAGTAAAGGTGGAGCAAACTTGATGGGCCAAATGGCCAAATTCGGCTCCTATATCTTATGGGTCTTGTTCTCCTGCTTTGTCTTTGCCTTCTCCATATTCTGACGCACTTCTATATTTCAAAAACTCTGTGGTCTTTACATTTACTTCATTATTTAAATTTTCACATGATTCAAATATATTTGTTTAAATTGAAATTAGTTTTATTCAACTGCTTTCAAAGTTTTGAATGTTAGAAGCATATTGTTGAGAGGCAGGTTGTAATTGATAGATAACAGAAGCTAAAGCTTAGTTTGGGTTTAATTAAGTTCAAGCATGTTAAACAATTGCCCTCAATCAAACTGAAATAATTGGGCTTCTTCCTTGAATGATTTTCTTGCACTGTTCATGTCGTGATTGTAATGGGCAGGAACTCGCCTCATGCCTTTGCCACCAGAAGAAGAGAATGAATTTCTTGCGAGACGCTCCGGGCACGAGAGGTGAGCTGCTGTGCATTACAATCACCACAGTTCAGTTTCAAGGATCAGGTAACTCGAGACTGAGCCATTCAAGAGATGCTTCTGGAAAATTAGAAAAGGTCACCGGGTTCCGATTACTCTCCCTCATTTTTTTTTCAAAAATTGTACAATTTCAGAGTCAGTGTATTTGTTTTAAAATGATGGAATGTAGTTTTCCTTATTTCACTAGCTCAGATGAGAAAGGAAAACAATTTAAAATGGCAGCCTCTTTCTCAGTTTGAGCTGTTTCTACAGTTGCCAGGGAATAAGACAATATGTGGGGCTGAAAGGGGAAAGCAGGGCAAATAGTTGAGCTCAATCAAAGAGCCAGTATGTATTTGAGGGGCTGAATGATCTCTTATGCCTTTGTAAATACGGTGACGCCAGTTTTTAAGATTGGCCACTCACCTTTCTAAGATGGCTGCTCCGCCTACTTTACAGTGATGGAGAAGGAATAAGGCCTGTTTTTGGCTGCAGCTCTGAGCAAAACAATTAAATTACAATAAAAGTGTGAAAAACATTTCATCAATCCTTGGGTATGATAATCATCTTGCACAGGATGGATTTAATAATCACAAGTGTTTTCTAAAAAATCTTCAAAAAGAAGTATTAACTTGAGCATTCTTTAGTTGGGAGGTCATGTCATGGGTTTCCAGGACATTGGTGAGGCCACTTTTGGAATGTTGCATACAATTCTGGTCTCCTTCCTATCAGAAGGATATTGTGAAACTTGAAAGTGTTCTGAAAAGATTTACAAGGATTTTGCCAGGGTTGGAGGGTTTGAGCTATAGGGAGAGGTTGAGTAGGCTAGGGCTGTTTTCCCTGGAGTGTGGGAGGCTGAGGGATGACCTTATAGAGGTTTATAAAATCATGGGGTGCATGGATAGAGTAGATAGAAAAGGCCTTCCCACTGTGGTGAGGGAGTCCAGAACTAGACGGCATTGATTTAGGGTGAGAGTGGAAAAATTTTAAAGGGGACCTAAGGGGCATTTTTTCATGCAGAGGAGGTGTGTGTATGGAATGAGCTGCTAGAGGAAGTGGTGGAAGCTGATACAATTACAACATTTAAAAGGCATCTGGATTGGTATATAAAAAGGAAGGGTTCAGAGGGATATGGGCAGGGTGCTAGCAAATGGGTCTAGATTAGGTTAGGATATCTGGTCGGCATGGAGTAGTTGGACAAAACAGTCTGTTTCCATGCTGTACATCTCTATGACTCTCTGACTGTCTATGACTAATGAAGGTTTGCCAGTCATAATATCTGAAATAGTGTGCATTCATTTATCAGCATGGCCACAGCATGTTTTAATGGCACAGCGTACAGTTCTCCATGCTTTAAGGCTCAGTTCTTGTTGGGCACCCAACCCTGAGGGCATAGTTACAGCCCACTGACGAACATTCATGTCAAACCTCAAGCCTTGAATCACTTTAATTCAGAATTATTCTCTAGATGCTCATCAATCAGAGTATTTTATGAAAAGGTTCAGAGAAATTGCGTGGAGAAGTAAAAAAAGGAAAAGAATAAGATTACACACCAAATGCTTGTAGGATAGAACACAAGCACTAAATTTGGTCTGTGTGCTGTAAGGTGGTACGAATGCACTGTTGATGTACCGTGACATTGGTGACAAATAAATAGACTGTCACTTCTCTCCCTCTCAGGTAATCCTCCTCCTGCTTGTGATCTCAGGATGAACGATGTTCACCACATTGTGGTTCTTCCTGCTTGTGATTCAGCACACGGTGAATGGTAAGGATCTGCTGAAACAATCTCCAAATGCCCTCCAATGCTGTTACTTACATGGATTCAGACAGTCCATTCGGTTTTAACAAACACGATTTATATTACATTGGGAATAATGTATCAGGCATTGATTAACAATAATTTTATGAGTCAATTGCCATTTCTCTTCAACTGTACTCTGGAGTTGCTTTTACAAATGAGATTGAGAATTTGACTTCATAATTCTGGTCATTATTCTGTGAAAACTAAGAATGATTGGCTTTTACCAATATTAATATACAATTTATTTTTGCAAATCTGGAGAGATTGTATTGGTTAGGTTTAATATTAATCATAGACAATGCTGGAGTAATTAGAATTATCTTCTCAATTAATAGTTACAATGAGCATTGTATACGTTGAAGTTGTATTCTCTTTCTGATTAAAAACCAAAGAACTGCAGATGTTAGAAATCAGAAATAAGAACTGAAATTACTGGAAAAACTCAGTAGGTATGGCAGCATTTGGGGAGAGAAAGCAGAGCTCACATTTCGGGTCCAATGTCCCTTCATCAGAACTCTATTAGAAATTAGAAAGTTATAAAGTAAAAAAAAGTGGACAGGAGAGAAGATGGGGTTGAGGAGCTTGAACTTGAAGAGAATTGTTCAGAGTTTGTTGGTAAAAGCGAGGGTTCTGATGAATATCTGTTGTACAGTAGGAAAGAGGGCCGGGGCAATGACTGAATCCAGAGGATAACAGGTGGCATGACAGAGACTTTCTTCCTGGGATTCACTTCATAACGGCAAGTATCCAGAAACGACATTGATCCCAGCAATCAGGAGAAATACTGGTGATAAGGGGAAGAATTTGTGTGGTCCCTTTAATTCCTTGAAGTCAAAAATCAAGACGTTCCTATGGGAAACATGGAATCTTTTCTCATACCTTTTGTGGCTGAGAAGTGGCAGATGGAGTTGAATTCAGATAAATGCGAGATGCTGCATTTTGGGAAAGCAAATCTTTGCAGGACTTATACACTTAATGGTAAGGTCCGAGGGAGTGTTGCTGAACAAAGAGACCTTGGAGCGCAGATCCATAGCTCCTTGAAAGTGGAGTCACAGGTAGATAGGATAGTGAAGAAGACGTTTGGTATGCTTTCCTTTATTGGTCAGAGTATTGAGTGCAGGAGTTGGGAGGTCATGTTGCGGCAGTACAGGACATTGGTTAGGCCACTGTTGGAATATTGCATGCAATTCTGGTCTCCTTCCTATCAGAAAGATGTTGTGAAACATGAAAGGGTTCAGAAAAGATTTACAAGGATGTTGCCAGGGTTGGAGGATCTGAGCAAAGGAAGAGGCTGAACAGGCTGGGGCTGTTTTCCCTGGAGCGTCAGAGGCTGAGGGGTGACCTTATAGAGGTTTACAAAATTATGAGGGGCATAGATAGGGTAAATAGACAAAGTCTTTTCCCTGGGGTCGGGAGTCCAGAACTGGAGGGTATAGATTTAGGGTGAGAGGGGAAAGATATAAAAGAGACCTAAGGGGCAACTTTTTCATGCAGAGGGTGGTACATGTATGGAATGAGCTGCCAGAGGATGTGGTGGAGGCTGGTACAATTGCAACATTTAAGGCATCTGGATGGGTATATGAGTAGGAAGGGTTTGGAGGGATATGGGCCGGGTGCTGGCAGATGGGACTAGATTGGGTTGGGATATCTGGTCGGCATGGACGGGTTGGACCAAAGGGTCTGTTTCCTTGCTGTACATCTCTATGACTCTGTTTGTCCTAATTTATCTAATTCAGTAGCAGCCTTTCATAAATTAAAATTAAGTTATGTATTTCTTACATTTGCCCTGAATTATTGCAGTGTTACACATACATGGTCTTGTGCATGGTCCTCTCTCTCAGTCTCTCATTCTCTCTCCCCCCCCTCCCCTCTCTATTTATACCTGTCACCCTTTATTTTACTACTCCCCTTAACAATATGTGCATAATATATATGTATACATCCAACAATTATAATTATTATGCAGGAATTATAGCTAACATATGTACATCATCAAATTATTTGCAAAAATAAACATAGAAAAAGGAAACAATCCTTCTATACTGTATATTGATGTGATCAGTCTCTCGGGGGAAGACGGCGATGCTGAGAAGGCTGGCTCCTTGTCTTAACGAGTGTAGTCTCCAGGGTTTCCGGAAGTTCCTGTTGTCCCACAGATATGTACCTCTCTGATTGGTGGTTGTTGATCTGTAATGCTGCTTTGTCTCACCTCAGGGTATGTTTACCCTGGCTCGGAGATACATGACTTAATCGACACCCTGATCCCATCTGGACAGGCTCGGTATTCTGAGGGATATCACCCCTGTTGGCGATTATAAGCAACCAGCTGATCCACATGTCTCCTTCAGACCAGTTCATCTCTTGTCTGTACCATGGAGGACAGTAGTCCTGTCTGAGCCACGGCCACCACTGGGATCCATTTATCACCAGACGTGTAATTCTAAGCCAACACAGTTGTTCCTCTTTGGAATATTCTTCAAACTCTTGCACCATCAATTGTGCACCATTGTCACTCATGACTTGTTTCTGGCTCCTGAACCTGGCATATATTTCACCCAGTTGGCCTATCATTGCTGCCACCGATACTGATTGCATAACCGTCACCTTCGGCCACATTGAGTGAGCATCCACAACCACTAGTAACATGTGTCCCTCTACTGGTCCACAAAATGCTGCTGTCACAATAATTGAGGCCATTCCCATGGGTGAAGGGATGACAATAGCAGCACCTTCCTTATCGTGTGCAGCATTCGCATCACCCAATTTTGTCCTCAATCTGGGATTACACCTTTGGCCCCCAGGAGTAGCTCCTGGCTATCTCCTTCATTATCGCCTTCGCCTCCGTGCCTACTTCTTCAACCAAGATTCTCGCCCACCCTCTGACGACCCCTTCTCCCGCCTCCAACACACCCTATCCACCTGGACACCCCGTGCTGGCCTCTTACCCGCCTTCGATCTCTTCATAGCCAACTGCCGCCGCGACATTAACCGCCTCAACTTCTCCACCCCTCTCACCCACTCCAACCTCTCACCCTCGGAACATGCAGCCCTCCACTCCCTCCGTTCCAACCCCAACCTCACTATCAAACCAGCAGACAAGGGAGGCACGGTAGTAGTTTGGCGCACCGACCTTTACACCGCTGAGGCTAAACGCCAGCTCGCGGACACCTCCTCCTACTGCCCCCTTGACCATGACCCCATCTCCCACCACCAAACCATCATCTCCCAGACCATCCAGAACCTCATCACCTCAGGGGATCTCCCATCCAACGCCTCCAACCTCATAGCCCCACAGCCCCGCACCGCCCGTTTCTACCTCCTGCCCAAAATCCACAAACCTGCTCCACCAAATGCATCTCTGCATACCTTGACATGGTCCTGTCCCCCTTAGTCCAAGAACTCCCCACCTACGTTCGGGACACCACCCACGCCCTCCACCTCCTCCATAATTTTTGCTTCCCCGGTCCCCAGCGCCTTATCTTCACCATGGACATCCAGTCCCTGTACACCTCCATCCCCCATCATGAAGGACTCAAAGCTGCACCTGATGTGGCCTCCTCTATATTGGGGAGACAGGCCGCCTACTTGCGGAACGTTTCAGAGAACACCTCTGGGACACCCAGACCAACCAACCCAACCACCCCATGGCTCAACACTTCAACTTCCCCTCCCACTCCACCAAGGACATGCAGGTCCTTGGACTCCTCCATCGCCAGACCATGGCAACACGACGGTTGGAGGAAGAGCGCCTCATCTTCCGCCTGGGAACCCTCCAACCACAAGGGATGAACTCAGATTTCTCCAGTTTCCTCATTTCCCCTCCCCCCACCTTGTCGCAGTCAAATCCCTCAAACTCAGCACTACCTTCCTAACCTGCAATCTTCTTCCTGACCTCTCCGTCCCCCACCCCACTCTGGCCTATCACCCTCACCTTGACCTCACTCCACCTATCGCATTTCCAATGCACCTCCCCCAAGTCCCTCCTCCCTACCTTTTATCTTAGCCTGTTGGACACACTTTCCTCATTCCTGAAGAAGGGCTTATGCCCGAAACGTCGATTCTCCTGTTCCTTGGATGCTGCCTGACCTGCTGTGCTTTTCCAGCAACACATTTTCAGCTCTGATCTCCAGCATCTGCAGTCCTCACTATCTCCTTCATTAACACCAAGCCAGAGTACCCTTTGTGTACTTGTTCCAGCACCTTTCCTCTTAATAGGGGAAGGATAACAAATCTCATTTCCCACATTAAACACCCATCCAATACAGACAACTCCCACCTCCTGGGCAGGTAAGGGCATGCTTGTGAGCAGTTTTTAACAACAAGTTCTTCCTGTCAAGCCTATGAGATTAGATTCCCTTCAGTGTGGAAATAGGCCATTTGGCCCAACAAGTGCACACTGACCTTGCAAAGAGTAACCCACCCAAACCCATTTCTCTCTGACTAACACACTTAACACAATGGGCAATTTAACATGGCCAATCCACCTGACCTGCACATCTATGTCCACCACTAGACTCAAGACTGAGTCATTCTGGGTAGCATTCCACACCTGTCTCACTGGGACCTTGTTTCCTGGGAAGAGTACATAATTTTCAGGTTCTATTCGGGGACATTCTTATTTCCTGAAGGGAAAACCATGACAAAGCATCTGCTTCTCTGCCTGTCTGTATTTGATCTCATATGAGGAGGCTGACAGAGTCAGAGCCCATTTCTACAGGTGTGCAGCCACCATTGATGGTAATCCCTTATGCAGGCAAACAATGGAGGTTAGTGGCCTGTGGTGAGTCAGTCACACAAAGTGCCTGCCAAAAAGGAGTTGGGTGAACTGCTTAAAACTAAATCAAATGCACAATCCTTCCTTTTCCCCTTGGGCATAGCTCTCCTCCATCTTTGTTCATGAGGTCCATGCAAAAACAATGGGTCTTTCCTTTCCATTTAGTAAGATGTGTGAAAGTACAGCCCCAACTCGATAAGGCGAGGTGTCATACGCCAACGTCGAATCAAAGTGAGTCAACACTTCAGGCTTGCTTCACTTTCCGGGAAGCCACCTCATATTCCATGGATATCATCTCCCCTGCAACTGATTTAGCTCAGTTTAGCACAGATTAGATATGAACTTGCAACAGTAATTTACAAGTCTCAAGAACAATCTCAGTTGAGACATATTTTCTGGTCAAGGGGCCTCCATTATAGCCTCTATCTTCATGGGTACCTTGAATTGTCCCTTGCTATCGATTACATGGCTCAGGTACTGTATGGAGTATTTTGAAAACTTGCATTTCTCCATTTTTACTCATAGGTCATGCTCCTGAAATCATTTTATGGTTTCTTTTAGGTTTTCACATGCTCCTCTTTGGAGGATCCAGTAACCAAAATATCATCTAGATAACACTGGATACCAGGCAATCCACTCAAAATTTGGTTCGTGGCCCTCTGGAATAGAGCTGGCACTGACATGATGTCAAAAGGAAGTTACTTGTAGTGGAACAGTTCCATGTATGTCATTATCGCCAGTGGCGGCTGGGACTCCTTGGCAAGCCCCATCTGCAAGTAGACATGTGACAGATTAATTTCTGAGAATTTCTAGCCCTCAGCCACTCTACTGAACAGGTCTTTAATGAATGGAAGTGAGTATTGATCCACACACAGGGCTGGGTTGGCTGTGACCTTAAAATCACCATCTATTTTCCTCACACCATCTGTTTTTAAGACAGGAATGATTAGAGTGGCCCATTCACTGGTGGTTACTGGTTCCAACTCTCCCAAATTCACCAGCCATTCCAGTTCCACCTCCACTTTAGACAATGTGGTGTACAGTGCTGGTCGTGCCTTCAAACTCTTTAGATAAGCTTTCCGCTTTAACGGAAGATTGATTTCTACTGCTTTCACTTCCTTCAGGGATCCCTTGAAGAAACCTTTGTAACTGGACAAAATCTCTTGAAAACTTGTTTTTGTGTCTCTTGCTTAATAATCACACCCCAACTTAACCTTAAGTTTTATAAGCGGGAGTATCGAAATAATGCTGGGTGGTTGCCTTTTACTACATACATGGGCAGTTCAGCACAGTGGTCCTTCAGCTGTACTTTACCCATACCTACACCTTCAGTGGCACCACTTGTTCCATGAATGTCTGTAGTGTAGTCTTTGCAGACTTCAATGTTAGTGCCGTTAACTTGTCCCAATGTATTAATGAGGGAATCAGTGACACCACTGAATCCGTATCTACTTCCATCTTTATTGCCTTCTGCTCTCATTTTAGATGAACCCAAAAACAATACGCATCATCCCCCAACAACAAGATGTTTAACTGAAACCCAGCAGCCTCTGGACCTTCTGATTCTCCTACAGACCTACCTGACTCCTGATCTACTCCTTGGCTGGTGGCATGTACCTTATCTCTTTTCCTCTGAATTATCTCCTGTACCCACCAACTTCAGACAATGTACCCCACTCGCTTATGGAACATAGGACATAGAACATCACAGCGCAGTACAGGCCCTTCGGCCCTCAATGTTATGTCAACCTGTGAAACCAATCTGAAGCCCCTCTAACCTACACTATTCCATATTCATCCATATGTTTATCCAACAACTGTTTAAATGCCCTTAAAGTTGGTGAGTCTACTACTGTTGCAGGCAGTGCGCTCCATACCATGACTACTCCCTGAGTAACAAACCTACCTCTGACATCTGTCCTATATCTCTCACCCCTCAATTTAAAGGTATGGCTCCTCATGCTAGTCATCACCACCTGAGAAAAAAGGCTCTCACTGTCCACCCTATCTTATCCTCTGATTATCTTATATGTATCAATTAAGTCACCTCTCAACCTTTTTCTCTCGAACAAAAACAGTCTCAGTTCCCACAGCCTTTCCTCAAAGACCATCCCTGCATAAAAGGCAACGTCCGGTAAATTTCCTCTGAACCCTTTCCAAAACGTTCGCATCCTTCCTATAATGCTCGCCAACTTCCTCCCTGTCTGACAGGTACATACTTACCAAGGACCCAAGGTAGCTGTTCCTTGAATAAGCTCCACATTTCAGTTGTGCCCATCCCCTGCAGTTTCTTTCCCCATCCTATGCATTCTAAATCTTGTGATTCTAATCACATCACAATTGCCTTTCTCCCATCAATAACACTTGCCCTTTCTATCGCTAAAGTAAACATACTGAATTGTGGTCACTATCACCAAAGTGTTCACCTACCTCCAAATCTAACAGCTGGCCGGGTTCATTACCCAGTACCAAATCTAATGTGGCCTCACCCCTTGTTGAACTGCCTACATACCGTGTCAGGAAACCCTCCTGCACATATTGGACAAAAACTGACCTATCAAAAGTACTTGAACTATAGTATTCCCAGTCGATATTTGGAAAGTTTAAGTCCCCCATAACAATGACCCTGTCACTTAGCTTCGATCGCCAATCATCTTTGGAAACCTATCCTCTACATCTCTGGAACTATTCAAAGGCTTCGAGAAAACTCCAAACAGGGTGATCTCTCTTGCTTCTAACCTCAGCCCATACTACCTCAGAAGATGAGTCATCAAACGTCCTTTCTGCAACCCTAATACTGTCCTTGACTAACAGTGCTGCACCACTCCCTCTTTTACCACTTTCTCTGTTCTTACTGAAGCACTTAAATCCCAGAACCCGCAACAATCATTCCTGTCCCTGTTCTACCCATGTCTCCAAAATGGCCACAACATTGAAGTCCCAGGCACCAACCCAAGCTGTAAGTTCACCCACCTTATTCCAGATGATCCTGGCGTTGAAATAGATATACTTCAAACCAACTTCCTGCTTGTCGGTGCCCACTTGCGACCTTGAAACCCTATTTCTGACTTCACTACTCTCAACTTCCCGTATACTCAAATTGCGATTTAGGTTCCCCTCCCATTGCTGAATTAGATTGAACTCACCCGAAGAGCATGAGCGAATATCCCCCCCCCCCCCCAGGATATTGGTACCCCTATGGATCAGGTGAAGACCATCCTGTTTGTAGTGGTCCCAACCACCCCAGAAAGAGCTCCAATTATCCAGGAATCCAAAATGCTCCCTCCTGCACCATCCCTGAAGCCATGTGTTCAACTCCTCCCTCTCCCTAATCCTTGCCTCACTAGCACATGGCACGGCAACAAACCAGAGTTAACAAATCTGTTTGTTCTAGCACTTAGCTTCCACCCTAGCTTCCTGAATTTCTCCCTGAAATCCCCATCTCTCTTCCTACCTATGTCTTTGGTGCCTTTGTGAACCAGGACTTGGGGCTGCTCCCCCTCCCCCTCAGCAATCCCAAAAACAGGATCAGAGATGTCATGAACCCTGGCACCTGGGAGGCGACACACCAACCATGAGTCTCTCTCTTTCCCACAGAACATCCTATCTGCTCCCCTAACAATGAAGTCCCCAATGATTAATGTTATACTCCTCTTCCCCCTTCCCTTCTGAGCAACTCTGACAGACTCTGTGCCAGAGATCTGTACCCCATGGCTTACCCCTGGTAAGTCGTCCTCCCCAACAGTGTCCATAACAGTATACTTGTTATTGAGGGGAACGACCACAGGGGATCCCTGCACTGACTGCCAGTTCCCTTTCCGTCCCCTGACAGTAACCCATCTGCCTTCTTCTTGTACCTGAGGTGTGACTACCTCCCTGTAACTCCCCTCAATAATCCCTTCCACCTCCTGAATGATCTGAAGTTCATCCAGCTCCAGCTCCAGTTCCCTAATGCGGTTTTTGAGGAGTTGGAGTTGGGTGCACTTCCCACAGATCCAGTCAGCATGGACCCTAGTGGTGCCCCTTACCTCCCACATGCAGGAGAAACACTCAACTGCCCTAACCAACATTCCCACTGAGACTACTGAGAACTGAAAAAAGACGTGTCCACTTACCAATCCGGCACACAGAAACTTTATTTTTGGTTAGAAGAGGAGGATGGATGAGAGACACTACCCGAGTAATGTTTCGGGTAAAGGAACCGCCCAAATATAATGCCTTATGTAAGAAACAAAGCTCACATATCAATAAATTTCAGTCCGTGTCAAATTCTGAAGCAGCGAGTTTTATTGAAACATTCTTGCAAGACAGGTGTCTAACAAGTAGACACACCGATCCAAAATTACCCCACAATTTATACAGTTTAATTGAGTCTCTCTCGGTACTTCCCCATTTACCTCATTGGCCTTCAAACCTATCACTATTCCTTATTGTGTTCTGCCCCTGCCCAGCTGTGCCCCACCCTTGTTTACTTCTCCCCCTACTCCAAGCTGGGTGACCCTCACTCTTATTTACCCTATCCCTTATTTGCAGCTATCTTGGCTCATTTTAGTGCCTACATGGGGGCAATATGCCGAGTTGGCATAACTCAATGCTCTTTTTACACCTTATCTATTTGTTTGTAACATCTTCCATTGTTTGCAGCACGTTTCATTCTAGTATGCACATTTTAGCTAACGCAAAAGCAATTATGTATTTCCTTCACATAGTTTAATTCCTGTATGCA
Source organism: Chiloscyllium plagiosum (assembly GCF_037043375.1). Classification (NCBI taxonomy): domain Eukaryota; kingdom Metazoa; phylum Chordata; class Chondrichthyes; order Orectolobiformes; family Hemiscylliidae; genus Chiloscyllium; species Chiloscyllium plagiosum. The sequence continues at coordinate 11,915,341 of NW_028270173.1, read as the reverse complement.
TACTTTAGCTAACTCAGCTCTTGACTGAAACAATTATACAATTGTATAAATTAGTTCATTTACTTCACAAAAGCAATTATGGGTTGCAGAAGTAATACTGCTTTACCTATATCCCACACTCACTTACCCAGCAGTCCCATGTCCGCTCCTGCTCAGCGTGCGCCCCACCTATACTTGAGGTAAGTTTTTCTACTTTAAATTTACCTTCCCGTCGGGTCTCTGGTCCTTGCAGTCGCTCCTCCCACTTCAACTGCTGCCAAAAAAATACTGCTTATACTTGCAGCACTGGGCTTCTCGAGCCCAGCACTTTGACTCCTTGGGGCCCCTCTTGTCACATGGCTGGCATACTACAGTTAGTACCACTCTGCTGACTTTCCATGATTCTATGCACCCGAGTATTGTCACTCAACTCTGTTGCTTTGCTGGTGGTCAGCTTTATCAAGGTAACGATTCCAAAAGTGACCTTCAAATCCAGATCTCTCCTTGTCAGTAGCTACCTTTGGATGGCTTCATGTCAAAACATTTGCTGTACAGAATCCAACTTCCTGTCACTGCATCAAATATTCCCATCACTACAAATTGTCCCCAATTTTGTTTTCCCTACAGCAGCAGTTTTTCCTGCCACTTGAGTCTAGTAGCCATTTACAGATTAAGTCCCCTGAGTGAATATTCTCTTCCCCACTGCTTCCTCATTACTGTGATAGCGCACTGTTCTTCACGAGGTTTGTCCAAAGCCCAAATCCCTCACAACCCACCCTCCGCAATGACTTCAATAGCTCCTGGCTGAGTACTCCCCTCTTCAGCTGTCGCTGCAGCCCAAGTCCCCTCACGACCACTTCCCTCAACATTAACTCCACAATCCCGGGCCATTTCCGAAATCTGAGTGACATCCTTCCTCTCAACAAAAAAATGCAGATAGTTTGTGGGCCAGAAATGTTTGAGGATGTAACAAGCAAAACAGATAAAGGGGAAGCAATGGATATAATATACTTGGTTTCCAAAAGGTGTTCAAAAAACATCACACTTAAGGCTGTTCATGAGATAAGAGCCCATGGTTTTGGAGTTAGTATTTTCAAATGAATAGAAAATTGGCTAATTAACAGAAGATAGAGTTAAGATAAGGGGATATTTTGATAAATAGTGGAGTGCCATGGGATCAGTGCTGGGTCCACAATTACTGATAATATATATTAACAAGTCAGATGAGGGAAGTGAATGGTTTATTGCCAAGCTTGGGGATGACACAAAAATCATTGAGAAGACAAGTGATGAGGATGACACAAAATTTCTACAATATGATATAAGCAGATTATGTGAGTGGGAAAAACATGGCAGATGAAATTTAATGTGGGAAAATGTGAGGTTATGCACTTTGGCAGGAATAATAGAGGAGCTGACTATTATTTACAAGGAGAAATATTGCAGAAAGCTGTAGCACAGATGATTTGAAGCTGCTTGATAATAAATCACAAGAAACTAACACAGAAGTTTGGCAGATAATAGGGAAGCCAAATGGAATGTCAGCCTTTATTTCAAAGGAAATGGACTATAAAAAAGGAGACATCTTGCTAAAAATTATGCAAAGCACTAGGTGGATTATCTTATGAAGGGCTTATCTTATGAAGAGAGGTTGACCGAGCTCGGACTTTTTTTCATTGGAGAAAAGGAGGAGGAGAGGGGACCTAATTGAGGTATACAAGATAATGAGAGGCATAGATAGAGTCAATAGCCAGAGACTATTTCCCAGGGCAGAAATGACTAACACGAGGGGTCATAGTTTTAAGCTGGTTGGAGGAAAGTATTGAGGGGATGTCAGAGGTGGGTTCTTTACACAGAGAATTGTGAGAGCATGGAATGCGTTGCCAGCAGCAGTTGTGGAAGCAAGGTCATTGGGGACATTTATGAGACTACTGGACATGCATATGGTCACAGAAATTTGAGGGTGTATACATGAGGATCAGTGGTCGGCACAACATCATGGGCTGAAGGGCCTGTTCTGTGCTGTACTGATCTATGTTCTGTGTTCTAATTTCTTCTATCAGAGGGTAGTAAATCTGTGGAATTCTTTATTCTACATTCAAGGCTGAGATTTTACGCAATCAGTGAAGAAATCAGGAGTCTTGGGGAAAAGATAGGAAGGTAGAGTTGAGCAATTAGTAATGTCAGATCACATGGGATTCAGGGTGATTAGATACAAAATTGGCCTGATGGTCGGAGACAGAGGGTGGTGGTTGATGATTGACGTTTGGACTGGGGACCTGTGACCAGAAGTATTCCACAAGGATCAGTACTGGGTTCACTGTTGTTTGTCATTTATATAAATGATTTGGATGAGAATCCAGAAGGCATGGTTAGTAAGTTTGCAGATGAGACCAAAATTGTTGGTACAGTGAACAGTGAAGAAGGTTATCTAAGATTACGAAGAGATTTTGATCAGTTGGGTCAATGAGCAGGAGTTTAATTTGGAGAAATGTGATGTACTGCATTTTGGTAAAAGAAACAAGAGCAGGACTTACACAGTTAATGGTGGGACCTGTTAGTGTTGGAGAAACGATAGACCTAGGGGTTCAGGGACATAATTCTTTAAAATTTGTGTCACGGGTGGACAGGGCGGTGAAGAAAGTATTTTGCACACTTGCCTTCATTGTTCAGAGTTTTGAGTTCGGACGCCATGTTGAGGTCAAACATGACATTGGCGAGGCCTCTTCTGGAGAACTGTGTGCAGTTCTGGTCCCCCTGTTAGAGAAAGGGCATCATTAGCTTGGAGAGAGTTCAGAAAAGATTTACCAGGAAGTTGCTGGAATGTCGAGTTTGAGTTATCAAAAAAGGCTGGATAGGCTGGGACTCTTTTCACAGGAGGGGAGATCTTACAGAAGTTTATAAAATCATTAGGAGCTTAGATAAGGTCAATAGCAAGGCTCTTTTCCCCAGGATGGGGGAGTTCAAAATTACCTGAGCATATATTTAAAATGAGAGGAGAAAGTTTTAAAAAGGACATGTTTTGCACACAGAGTGTGATTTGTATGTGGAGTGAACTGCCAGAGGATGTGGTGGCTGCAGGTACAGTTACAATGTTTAAAAGACATTTGGACAAGTGCGTGAATAGGAAAGGTTAAGGGCGGACAGGGTGGGGGTGCTCACGGTGACTGAGGGGGGTGGGTGCACGGAGGGTGGGAGAGCAGTGCAGCGGGGCCAGACGGGGGTTCGGGGGTGCGGACAGGGGAGCGCGGATGGTGGGTGGGGGCTGATGGGGGGAAGATTGGGGCACATGAGGGATTGGGGAGGGGAGGTGTGGGAGGCGCTCACACGTGGTGTGCTGCTGTCTCATCTCCTGAATAGGGAGCGGGCTTAGCAAGTGCTCACTGTGTCAATTCCTTTGAACTGATGGGCGGGGGATGGCTACAGCAATGCTACAGGTCCCTTACATACAAGGGTGTGTCTCTGCTCAGCAACAAACCCTGAGGCAGAGAGAGGGAGCAAGGCAGGCAGAGCGAGGCAAAAAGAAACTTCAGAAAACTCTGAGCCCCAGAGGAAAGGCAATGAATCAATTAACCAAATAATCAATTATCCGAACGAAATAGTACCCGCCCATCTCGTTCGGATAATCAAGGTACCTCTGTATATCTGAAGCACAACCTCCCTACTCTTGCATTCAACTCTTTTCGCAATAAACCATAATTTCTCTTAGTTTTTCTGGTTACTTGCTGTAAGACGTCAGGTCAGCCACAATCTTACTAAATGGTGGGGAAGACTTGATGACCTGAATGGCTTACTTTAACTCCTATGATGTGGAGGTGCCGGTGTTGGACAAAGTTAAAAATCAGACAACACCAGGTTACAGTCCAACAGGTTTATTTGGAGATACAAGCTTTTGGATGCTGTTCCTTCATCAGGGAACTGTGGAACAGGATCATAAGACAGAGAATTTATAGCAAAAGATTACAGTGTCATGCAACTGAAATGATATATTGAACAATTCTGGATTGCTGTTAAGTCTTTCATCTTTTAGAATGGGTTTCAGGTTTTGGTTCATTAATATGTAAAGCCCAGAACTTCTTTTAAGTCACATTATAAGGTTTTATAAAAAAAAGTGACATATCAGCTCAGACAATGCATCGAAGATGTGAGGTTAAAGTCTGTTTGTATCTCAATCTTGAGTCAGACTGGTTCTATTTCCAAATAGGAATGTATAAAATGTTACATGGTTTGACTGCCTGCATTGACTGAATCTGCAGGCAATTCTGTGTCTTATGACCATGTTCCACGGCTACCTGATGAAGGAGCAGCTCTCCGAAAGCTAGTCCTTCCAAATAAACCTGTTGGACTATAACCTGGTGTTGTGTGATTTTTAACTTCAACTTTTAGGCCTTTATAGACCAAACTTTACTTCTGATCTAATCATATGGATCAATTCTTTAGAGAAACTGCTTAACCTCTAACAACAATTAAACAGCATACAACTTAATTCTTGACTTGCTAAATTATGTCAGTATTATTAATTGTTTAAAAAAACTCAATCCTCTACCAAGGCCTGTGGAGATTCATTTACTGAATGCATTCATGTCAGAAATAGATTTTTAGATAAAGGATCCAAGAATGTGTACGATTGTGGGAAAGTGGCATTGAGGTAGAATATAATCCATGATTTACTGGCCAATTGAGGTGCCAAATGGCTAATTTGAGTTCATATTTCTGTTAGTTTGATTGTGACAGTAATGTGTTAAAATGTAAAATCTTGTTCATTTTGTCTTCCGTTGAGGTAATTCATAGCTGTTTTTCTTTTAAAATCATTCGTCTCCACAGGGATCATAACACAGGACTTTATGTGAAATATTGACAAATCAATATATAAGTTAAAATATTCAGCAGAAAACTCCCAAATTAATCTCAGTTTAATGATTTAAAATCAGAATCAAAACTTGCTGAATTCAAATTCTTTTCTAATGCAATTATGGAGGAATGTCATGTTATAGTACAGTTGATAATTTTGTTCTGTGGATTACATTAGTACAGAATTTTAGTTTTTATTGTTGTTCATCCCTAGGTGAATTTATCATACATGGACCTGATGAACCTATTGAAGCCACTGTGGGTGAAGATGCTCTGTTGGAATGTCAGCTTGTGCCAGCTATATCTGCCAGCAACATGTTGGTGCAGTGGTTTAAATCAGGCCTTGATTCCCCAGTTCACGTATACAGCCATGGGGGAGATGATGCTGCTGCTCAGCACAGGAAATACAGAGGGAGGACTGAACTGTTGAAAAATGAACTGACCAAAGGAGCCATATCTCTTCGAGTAACGAACACAACAATTTTTGATGGAGGGGAATACAGATGTTTAGCTGACGATGGAACTTATTCAGAAGAAACTGCAGTCGTCCTGAATGTTATACGTTAGTACACTGCAATAACTTTGGAGAAGTTATATATTTCTGTCTTCTAAAAGAACTGTTGAAATTACAGATAAAAAATCATTTAACATTTAGAGATCGATATGAAATAAAGCATGAAAACAGAATTCAGGAGTTAGCCATGCAGCCTATTGAGCCCACTCTCCCATTCAGTTAGGCTGATCATCTAATTCATTCCATCTCAATACATACCATATCCATTCATGTCATTAGTAACAAGAAATCTATCGGTCTTCATCTTGCATATTCTCAATGACTGACCTTCCACAGGCTCTCGGGTACAGAACTCCAAATGTTCACGACCCTCTGAGCAAAGATAGTCCTCTCCTTCTCAGTCTTAAATGGGGTACTCCTTATTCTAAGAATGTTAATGAACCAGGTGAATTGTTACAATGAACAACAATGATTTCATTCGTCATCATTGAACTAGCTTTTAATTCACTATTGACTGCATAAACTAACCACTAACCACATCTGCCACTTTTACCATTCACTCCCTCCAATATTGATGCTCAGTAGCTGCAGTGTGTACCATGCACAAGATGTTCTGCAGAATCTTATGAAGTCATCTTCAACAGCTCTTTCCAAACCTGAGGCATCCAGCACCTAGAAGGATAAGGCCAACAGACACAAAACAGATTGGCTGGGAGATGGAATCCTGACAAGTAGTTTAGAGGGTAGAGATACTGAGGTGGACTTCAAAGTTAAAAAGGTAATATCAGAAAGGCAGAAAAAACAAAAGGCTAGATAAAGAAATGAGTTTAGCAAAATTAAACTGAATATGTTTTAATGCAAGGAGCCTGAAGAATAAGACAGGCTCAGGGACACATGTGGTAGTGTGACATCATAGCTACAACCAGGAATGGCTGAAAGCTGAGCTGATTGACAGATCAATATTCCTGCTTCCAGGGCATTCAGATGAGTTAGAAAGCAGGATAGAAAATAAAAGGGATGGACTGGATGAAATATTGATCAAAAGAATCAATCGTAACAGTGAGAAGGGTTGTTAACAGAGAAGGATCATCAAATAAGGCCAGCTGGGAAAACGTACAACCTACAAAATTGCAAAACCAGATTTGTGTGTATACTTCAGGCTTGTGTACAGTCAGGGAGAGACAGACCATCAAATCTGGGATGGTAAATAGTGAGGATTGCTGGGAGGGATATAGGATAAAGTCAGATGGATGGAGTTAGTCCACAATCTGTCATGATCTCATTGAATGATGGAACAGGCTCGAGGGGCTGATTGGCCTAATCCTGTTTCCATGGTCCTATGCAGGAGGATATCAAATGACAGGTTAGGTGGGTAGAGCAATGGCAAATAGAATTCAACCTGTAATACAATGAGATAATGCATTTGGGAAGGGCTAACAAGTCAAAGAATGACTATGATAGGATTCTGGAAAGAAGATCAGAGAGATCTTCTCTACATATCTACAGATCCTGGAAGGCAGCAGGGCAGGTAGGTAATGTAATAGAATCCCTGCAGTTTGGAAGCAGGCTATGTAGTCCATTGAGTCCACACCATCCTCCAAAGAGCATCCAACCCAAATCCACCCTCCCAACTTATCCCTGTAACCCTGCATTTCCCATGGCCAATCCACCCAACCTGCACACCTTTGGATTGTGGGAGGAAACCGGAACACCCGGACAGAATCCGCACAAACATGGGGAGAATACGCAAACTCCACACAGGCAGTCATTCGAGGTTGGAATTGAACTGGGGTCCCTGGCACTGTGAGGCAGCAGTGTTAAATACTAAGCCACCATGCCACCCTAAATAGATAAATGGTAAATAGATGTAGGAAATAGATAAACAAATAGACCGGTGTACCTGCAATTTAAGTTTAAATTTAAATGTAAGTATGATAGCTATGAAATGATAGTAAGTACGGAATAAGTAACAAGAAAAGGGATTACTCAATGAATGGCAGGACAAAAGGGAGCTCAGAAGAGCAGAGGTTTCTTGGGAAGCTTGTCTATGGAGTCCTGAAAGCATCAGGATAGGTTAATAGATTACAATAGCAGGGAGATTATATTGGAACTTGTTTATTTGATCACTCTGCAGTTCTGGTCACCACACTGAAAGAGAGCTGTGATTGACTGGAGGGCGTGCAAAGCAGATTCCCTCGGATTTTTTAAAATCCATTCACAGGATGAGGATGTAGCTGGCTAGAACAGAATTTGTTGTCCATCCCTAATTCTCATGGGAACACTTCCATGTACATGGTCCCCTCCAATTTACGCATCATCCTAACTTGGAAATGTAATGCCATTCCTTCACCATCATTGAAGCAAAGTCCTGGAGCTCCCTCTCGAACAGTCCAATGGGGTTATCTCCACCATTCAAGGAGATAAAACACCACAACCTGCTGAAAGTCAGTTAGGAAATGACAATAAATCCCAGCCCAGTCAGCTACACCCATAATCTGTGAATGTATGTTTTAAAAAATTATCTTTTATATATGTCTTGTCCATTCACTTTGACTAAATCATCTTGAAGTTCCTTGCATTCTTTTTCTGTTATTAATCAGGTTTGTGTCATTGGAAAATGTTAAATATAACATTAAATTGTGAAAATCTCTGACTCCAGCATTGATATTCCAGCCTGCCATCCTGAAAATGATCCAATTATTCCTCCTGTCAGACTTTTGTCTGTTAACCAATTCCTAATCCAGACCAGTAAATTACCCCCAATCCCATGTGTTCAAATTTTGTTTACTCATCTCTTGTGTGGAATGACCAAAAGCCTTCTGAAAATCCAAATATGCCACATCCGCTTGTGTTCCTTTATCTATGCTACAAGTACCATCCTAAATAATCTGTAACAGGATTGCCAGACATGATTTCTATTTCATAAATTCATGCTAACTATCCAATCATATCATTATTTTCTAAGTATCTATTAGCACATTCTTTAAAATAGATAATTACTTTTTCCCTACAGCTGACATCCAACATCAAACTAACAGGTTGAGACTTCTAAATTTTACTCTCCCTCTCTTCTTAAAGGGTGACTATAAGGCCATAAGACATAGAAGCAGAATTTGGCCATTCAACTCATCAATTCTGCTCTGCTATGCAATCATAACTGATATGTTTCTCAACCCCATTTTCCTGCCTTCTTCCCGTAACCTTTCATCTCCTTACCGATCAATAATCTATTTCTGTCTTAAATACACCCAATGACACTGCTCTCTGTGGTATTAAGTTCCACAGATTCTTCCACAGAATTCTTTCTCTCCTCAGTTCTAAAGGGTTGTCCCTTCACTCTGAGGCTGTGCCCTTGGATCCCAGTCTCTCCTAGTAGAGGTAACTTATTTTCCACATCCACTCGATCCAGACCACTCAATATTCTGTCAGCTTCAAGCAGAGTACAGACCTAGAGTCCTCAACTGCTCCTCATATATCACTCCCTTTATCTCCAGGGTCATTTTTGTAAACCTCCTCTGCACCCACTCCAATGCAAGCAAACTCCTCCTTAGATGCAGGGCCCGAAGTCGCTCAAAGTATTCCAAATCTGGTCTGATTAGAGCTTTTTACAGCTTCAGCAATACAGAATAACTACTCTTGTATTCTAGACCTCTTGAAATGAATGTTGACACTGCATTTGCCTTACTAGCCAACACCTGAGTCTGCATGAGAATCTTGAACTAGGATTCCTAGATCCTTTTGTGCTTCAAATTTCTGAAGCCTTTCCCTGTTTAGAAAATAGTCTACACCTCTATTCTTCCTCCCAAAATGCATAACCTCAGACTTTCCACATCGTATTCTATTTCTCATGGTTTTGCCCCCTCTCATGGCCTGACCAAGTCCTTTTGCAGTTTATTCACCACCTCAACACTACCTACCCCACCACCTACCCCACCATTCCTGATGAAGGGCTTTTGCCCGAAACATCGATTTTACTGCTCCTCTGATTCTGCCCGAACTGCTATGCTCTTCCAGCACCACTAATCCAGAATCTGGTTTCCAGCATCTGCAGTCATTGTTTGTACCTAATGTAAATAATAGTCATCCCAATACTGACCCTTGTGGAACTCCATTAGTCATCAACTGTCATTTTGAAAAAGATTCCTTTATCCCTACTCTCTGCATTCTGCCACTCAGCCAATCCTGTATCTGTGCCAGGACACTGTGGGGTTACTTTCCAGTCTGCAGGAACTTATAGAAGGTTTGAATTGTGAAGAAAGGCTGGGACATTTTTCACTGGAGTGAAGGAGGTTGAGTTTTGACCTTATAGAGGTTTATAAAATAGTGAAAGTTATAGATAGAGCTGGTGATAGTTGTCTTTTCCCCAAGGTGAGGAACTTCAAAACTAGGGGATACATTTTTTATGGTGAGAGAAAGAGAGATTTAAAAAAGATATGAGACGCAAATTTTTTACAAAGAGGGTGGTACGCATGTGGAATGAACTTCCTGAGGATGTGTTGGATGCGGGTACAATTACAACATTTAAAAAAGGATTTGGATGGGTACATGAATAGGAAAGGTTTGGAGGGATATGGGCCAGGATCTGGCAGGTGGGACTAGTTTAGTTTGGGATTACGTTCAGCGTGGTTGGACCAAATGATCTATTTCCATGCTGTAAGACTCTGAAATGTTAGCCACCAATGTATCTGTTATCTTTATAATCACCTCTTTCTATATGAGAGCAGTAATTTTGGTGACGCTTTTAAACAATCTGAGTGGTTTATATTCAGGTGTGTGCCTGTGTCATACCTCAAAGGACACAGGGCAGCAAATGATCATGTCCCTGACAGTTCCATCCACATCCTGGAAAATTCAATCATGGGAATCCCAACCAGAGAACAGTTGTGCATGTGGTAGAATGGGTGGAATTGGTGAGGAAATTCTGCTCTAATCAAAAGATTGGTCAAAGCCTCTCACATTTACTGCTGATAGGTTCACGAATCAGTTTTGTCATCATGGATGATGGAGAGAGAAACAACGTGTGATTGGACGAACTGTGTGTGATTGGGTAAGCTTGGGAGAAAGGAAGCCTTTTGTTGAGATTGATGGCAAACCCATTTATGAACCTGTCAGCAGTAGATGGAGATACAACCAGTCTTTGACTGGGGAGAAGTTCCTCACCAATTCTGCCCATTCTACTACAGGTGCAGTGCCCAGATGTGCTGACAGGATCCAAAAGGGGTCTAACCATAGTTTTAGATAACTGCAGCATAACTTCTGAATCCTTGTATTCAAGTCATCTGGATATAAAGGCCCAGATCCCCTTGGCTTTCTAGATTAATTTCCACACCTGTTCACAACATTATAAAGATCCATGCAACTGAATCCTCAAGTCTCTTTGGGCATCCACTATATTTGACTTGATACCATCTGCAAAGTACCCTGATCAATCATGGGGTAACCAACCAGAGAAACATTGTACCGGTATTGGAAGGGTAGGATTGATGATGAGCTTTTCCTTTAATCAGAAACTGGGTGTCTCTCACATTTATTGCAGATAGGTTCACAAGTGAGTTTGTCATCAGCAAGTGGGGAGATAAACAGTGTATGATTGAAGCCGCAGTAAGTAGTTGGGTAGGCATAGGAAAAGGAAGCTTTTTTCTCAAGGGGCCCAGGCTGGAGAGAGTTTTGCTAAGGTGTTGTCCATTGGGTTTCTGGGCTGGTTGGCTTTCTCTAGCTGCAGTGATAAAGAAACTCCAAGCAGGGGGCAGTCAGAGATAGAGGTTCCACAGGGAGATGGGGTAGATGAAAGAAACTCAGGTGGGGATAGGGTGGTGGTGGATATGGTGATGACAAGAAGGCTCAAAGAGGGTTGTCAAGAGAAGATGCTCAAAAGAAGACAGGAATGGCTCTGGAGGCTGCAAGAGGAGTGGTTGACAGAAAAGGAGGCTGCAATGGAAGGTGACAGAAGGAGGCTGTAAATGGGGAGAAGAGAAGGAGTTTGTAAAGTGGGGGGCAAGAGAGTGAGTAGGGAGTGTGCAGAAGAGAGAAAGCCAATATGGGGCAGAGGGAGAGGGAGACTGCAGGGGAGTGGAGGGATGTAGGCTGTGCATACTAGAAGAGAGGGGCTGCTAGGTGAGAGGAAGGCTGCAGAGCAGAGAGAATAATTTGAAACCTGTCGGCAAGGGTCTACTCAGCTGAATGGGATCCAGGACAATTTCATGTTGCTGAGCGAATGAATTCCTTGCAAGTGGAAGTTGGATCGAAAGCAGCAAATGTTTAAGAGGTACCAGGTAGGGCTAAAGGTGTGCATTCCATTGTAATGAACACTGTGTCAAATGTGAAATTTAAATTTCAGGGAGTGACTGCTTTCTTAAAATCTTTGAGCTTTCTGCTTATGCAATGAAAATACATTACTTGTGATCTCATCAGTGCACTCTGTGATTTTTCTTATGTAGACGTGTGCAATATTATGGGGAAAATGCTAACTTACAGCTGTTATCTTGTTTCAGTTGACACTGTGGTGTCCTGGAAATTAATGATTTCCTTACCTGCCGCAACTTTAAGTTTCACAGAGGGTTGATAATTATTGAGGAAATTAATAAATTCTTCTAATTCTTCTGTGATGGTCTCAATTCCCCATAAGTCAACACGACTAAAGAGTTATTATTGTTGATGAGAATGAAAAAGAACCCCCTGAAAAACCAAATAGTAACCATTGATAAAACATCAAGAAAAGTCCTCAGAATTAAAGGGACTTTGTGCCCTGCACTACTGAATATCTAACTGAGCAATATTGTATATCAGAGGTGAAACTGCAGATGCCCTTGTGATCAGGGCCATGGAGATGAATTGCGTTCACTGGTGCTTTATCTGTATCTGGGCCCTTTCTCTTATTCCATCCCCTAACATCCTTTGGATGTCCAAAATATTGGGCACCACAGTCACAGTCGGATTGAACTGTCCTTTATGGGTTTAGCAAAGTATCTTGGGTTTCGTACTCTATTCTTCTTTTTATGAAGTCTAAGTAAAGCTTAGGTTTTCAGTATAAAAATTATACATAATTTGACCGTCCATATCATGCAACCAACCCTGCTTCTTTGAACCTGGTTTCTATGCAATAGCTAGACAACAAGATTGAAAAGACCTGACTCTCACAAGCATGACAAATAACAATACCCATAGACAAATGAGAATATCTAGTCATGGTATTGAGATATTCTATTGACACATGACTTGTGGTTTCACTTCCAAGTTTCAAATTGCAAAAGTTCCAGTAAATTAGAACCAACCACTCATGTGCAATATTGCATTTTGTCATCCACACAACAGAGCTTATGTAACCCAGAGGACAGAAATCCAAATTTCACCCTAAAAATTTGAGAACTTGAAGTTCCAACTTAAAAACACAAAGACAAAAAACATGAAATCAGACTTCCACAAAAATCCAACTGGTTCTCTGCTCTCCTTTAGGGGAAGTAAACCTGCTGGAGTTACCTAGGCTGGGCATTAGTGGGCACAAACTGTATTACCCAGAATGCACTCTGGCTGTCAAAACAAATGGATGTGGTTCCAGGATAATTGGATCTCAGGTGCTGGAACTTTGGCTGGAGAGAAGTGTCCCTCTGTGTGCTTGTTTGATGCTGCTTCAAAGAGGACGGGGGCTGAATGCACAGGTTAAAGAGATTGGCACTATCTTCACACCCTTTCTCAGACATTCCTTGTCATCTGACTGAGTATTGTTAAATCTGACCAATGTGATTTTCCAGCAGGCCCATCAGCCAAACTAACCTGTTCCTTCAGAGGTGAGCATGAATGGATTTTTTTCCTGCTTTCCCCAAAAATGAATAACATCAGACCGAGGTGACATTCTGTATACTGGTTACCTACCTGCAATATCTATTCTTCAACACCAACAGTCATGCTATGAAAACATATGTGAATTTAATTTTCAACCATTTCCTTTTCTGAGCAATGTTGAGAAATATATCTCAAATCCATCATTATCTTATTATCATCGTTAATGAAACTGTTGTTGGGCTTTCTAATGCTCGACCACTGGGGTTTCACGTACAGGTTTATAATTCAAGGAAAGTGTACTCTAAACTAGTCAGAATAAACATCTGTGGAATACAAAAGAAATTGCAATTTTACCATTTCAGTCGCATTGGCATCTCATTATCTAAACTCCAAACTCTTTTTCTGTAAACACATGAGAAATAGAAGTCTCTGGTTGCAGGTTAATATCAATGACTGTTCAACCTGATCTGAGCCTGGCCCTGCCTGGTACTGTTTGTCTCATTCCTTATCATATATGTCTATCTTCTCCGTCTCTGTATGACTCCTAAGGCCACTTGGGATAGTTCTGCTGTCGTGGGCACTAATGGTGTAAAATGTTTGACTGAGAATGTTGCATACTGTGAACGGAGAAATCACCATTTAACTCTTGTAGCTTAATTAACTCTTACACTATTATTACAATATGATGCATTTTGTTTTGATATTCATTCACAAGTTTTGAATTGTTGGATAGGGCAGCACTTACTGTCCATCCCTAATTGCAGTTAATCCACATTGCTGTGGATCGGGAGTCACATATCGGCCAGAACAGGTAAGGATGACAGGTTTCTTTGCTGGACAACATTTGTGAACCAGATGGCTTTTTCCCAAAAACCAACGTCGCTTTCATGATTGGTATTACACCCTCAATTCCAGATTTTTTAAAATTCAAATTCAACTGTCTGCCATGGTGGGATTTGAATCCAGGTTCCCAGGACATTGCCTGTGCCTATGGATTAATAATCTAGATAATACCACTGGGCTATTGTCTTCTGAGATGACTGCACCCAAAGCACTATTACTGCTACAATTACCTGACTCTAATATATAAATAACCCCATACCCTGCTCTTGAAATGGAGTTAAAACAGGGAGTACATGGTAAGCAGAAGTTTGAAAATCCATTGGTGTCACTTACATTCTTACCCTAAAGTCTATATGTATCATTTATCCTTACATGTATAATTGGTCAGAAATTCACTCACTGGTTTTCTTCTTTCCTCTCCTTTTAGAAAGTGTTTATATCTAGCTGTAGTGCAAGTCTTAGGAATTAATTAATCTAAATAAATTTATATCAATTATTGTGTCTTTGCTGTAAAAGCATATTCTGAGATAAAATGTAATTCATAATCTGATTAAAGTCATGTGATAAATCAATGATGAGATACCTATCAATAACATTAAATAAACAGATTCACATGGTTACAGGAAGTGTTCCTAACGTTTGCTGTTTCTGAATCTACTCTCTGTCAATTATAGGTTTGGGCCATCAGCCCTGGATCCAGATGAAGGGATATCATGAAAATGGAATCCAGGTTGTGTGTAAATCCAGTGGATGGTTCCCAAGGCCAGAAATACAGTGGATCAGTGAAGATGGACTTATTTTATCACAAGCTGAACCAAGTTATGAGCAGGACTCTAATGGTCTTGTGAATGTCCAGAGTATCATTGTCGTTACAAAACAATCAACTAAAAGGTTTAAGTGTCGTATACAGAATGAAGATTTGAGAATTGCACAAGAAGCAACAATCAAGATATCAGGTTTGTAAATGAGAATGTTTCATCAAGAAAGTTAAAAATGACTTCTATTCTACCACTGATCACATCATGTATTTAATTGCCCCCAAGATGCCCACATATGATAATCCTTGATTATCTTTTCTTGATTATCTCAAACACAGTTATGTCAACGTCTGATTTGTGTTGAAAAAATGTCACACTCCATACATTTGTATCAAATCAGTATTATGTCCTTCAGTATGGATATAATCTTTGGTGATTTATGTTAGCAGTTTTTAAACTCTTTATTTGTAAGAAAGGTTTTGTTGCTTCCCTATGTGTGCTGACCATGGAGGGCTTGTCTTACAAAGAGAGGCTGACTAAGCTCGGACGTTTCTTTCTGGAGAGGAGGAAGAGAGGTGACTTGGTTGAGGTGTACAAAATAATGAGAGGCATGGATAGAGTCGATAGCCAGAGACTTTTCCCCAAGGCAGGATTGACTGCCATGAAGGGTCATAGTTTTAAGGTGTAGAGGAGATGTCAGAGGTAGGTT